>NW_005434662.1:265692-273011 GCF_000315625.1 Guillardia theta CCMP2712
TTCCTCTCGCTCCTCCTTCAGCTATGCATCCCGTTTCTATCGGGCTCCTTGCGTTCCTCCTCCCTTTTGCTGCGTGATCCCCCCCCCCCCTCCCCGTCACCTTCGACCTCTGACCTCCTCGATCGCAGGGTGAGGGCTCGGAAGCGGAGGACCTCGGACCGGACGAGGACGAGGACGGCGAGGATAGGAAGCAGGCGGCGCTGGCAACGGACTTGAAGTTTGCTTCAGAGGTACGACAGCTTTGTGCCGCTCATCCTATCTCATGCTTCCCTTCCTTTCAGGTTCCTAAGGACGGGGAGGATCTGGGCAAAGCGGACATTCTGCCTACAGGTGACCCGAAGCCTCCGCCCTGCTCTCCCTCCTTCTTGTTCTTCCCAGTCCCTTTCCCTCACAGCTACCCTCCGTTCACCTCCGTTGGACTTGTCTCTGTCTCCCTCCCTCCCTCCCTCCCTCCCTCCCTCCCTCGCTTCTCCCTCCTTCACTCCTTCCCTCCTTCACTCCTTCCCTCCTTCCCTCTCTCCCTGCCCTCGTTGCCGTGTTTCCTCTCCTCCTGCTCTTTTTCTGCACTTGCTGTATGCTGACTCCACGAGTAGAGCAAGAGGTCATTGACCTGACCAACTGGAAGGCCTGCGAGGAGGTGACCCACTCGTGCTGCTCCTGCTCCTGCTCCTGCTCCTGCTCCTGCTCCTGCTCCTGCTCCTGCTCCTGCTCCTGCTCCTGCTACTGTTACTGCTCCTGCTCCTGCTCCTGCTCCTGCTCCTGCTACCGCTACCGCTACCGCTACCGCTGCTGCTGCAGCTGCTCGTCGTTCTTCCCCCCTCACACCTATTGTGACAGTGCGGCGAGCCGGTGGAGATCGACTGGGACGTCTGCCCCCAGTGCAACGCTGCTGTGCGCTAGAAGGAAAGGGAGAAAGGGAGATGGGGAGGGGAAGGGAAGGAAAACAATATGGGATGTAGAACTTGATCTTGAGTGGTTCTAAAGCTCCGAGTGACTGCTGTCAAGTACCGTAAACAAGTAGTCCTCCATCCTCATTGAATCATCCGAGTCCGCTCATGGCAGTCTCGCCCCCGACCGTGGCAGTGCCCAGGCTGGGCCCGGGCGCCCCGGCGGCTTGAACGTCACGAGTCACCGGGCTGGCCGCGGCTCCCACGCGGCGGCGGCTCGCCCCCCCTGTGCCGGTCAAGGTCACTTGCACTGCCCGCCGGGGTAACTTAAACCGTGGTACCTCCGACGTCCGATCATACTATACTTCATGCGGGCCGGCAGCAGCCGGTTGAAGTTTCAACTTGACTTGCTGGCGGGCCCGACTTGAATCAGTGCGAGGACAATCCGATGATCAGTGCGAGGACAAACCGTTGAACGGGAGTCCGTCCGATCAGCCTGAGAGCAATCGGATCAATAATAAAGAAAACTCACCAAGTTTCAATGTTAAGGCTTCAATGTTACGGTTAAGTTACAAAAATCAGTTCAGTACGAGGAACTTCAGGAAAATGGCATGATAATCATAGTAAGTAGTACTTTACTCAAAGTTAAGTTAAAAATCAGTACGAGGACAATCAGGAGAGTCCGACGAGGAGGCTTCAGTGACCCTCAGGGCCTGACACTCCGACCGTCCGATCTGTCAACTGAGTTGGCACAGGCCAAACGGCGAGAAGACTCAGCAAAGCCGCTCCGACAGCGAGAACCAAACTTGAAACCCGCCGGCAATCCTGCTGACGGTTGAACTCACAGTGCATCGGGCGATAACATCCGAGACTCGATGGTCACGGATGAAGTCCGGGCCGGGCCGCCGGTCCGACTCCGGGGAACTCGGAAGCACCTCAGTGTTACCGTACTCGCCGGGTCGCCGGAGCCTCGGAGACTCGCAACTTGCCAAGTCCCGGGACCATAGCTGTGACAGTGACTAGTCCGGAGATAATCGCATCCGAGTTGAAACAGGGGGTGGGGGGTGAGGATCAAATTAGGTATGACCCCGCATATGACCGAAAGTGTAGGGGTACATGTAGGGTAGGGTTCTGAAGAAAGGGGTGGGAGCGGATGAGTACGTGGTGGGAAAGGCAGAGATGGGGCCGCAAGGTCATGTCCCATGGGGAAGATGCTACCAGGGAAGAAATATTTTTAGAGCGAGCTATAAAAACATATTGCCACGAAAAGACACCAAAATTACATCGGTTGGATGCAGAGCACAACATGAAAACACATGATTTCGAAGAATGCCTTGGGAGGGGTCGCAGACATGCATCCCCTCGATCTTGTAAAGAACACTCGAGGGTGGGGTCGTTTTTCTGTGTGGGTGGTTAACAAGCAAGAGTGTATCCATGACGGTGGGGTGCATGCACTTCAGGGTATATCAAGGGTACTCAATTATAGTTTGCAGGGGTACTTGTTGCAAGGACGTGCTACGTAGATTCAATGGGAGGGTGGGGTTCTAATTGTGACAGGGGTACCCTTTTACACCCAGTCAGGGGGTGACGAGCCGATACTCACTTGATGACCCCCACCCCTTGCAAAATCCCTTTGTACCCCAAGGTATTCCTTCCCGAACCCCTGGTTTTCCTTGTATGTCACTACCCCACCCCCATTTAAAACTGACCCGCCCCCCAAAAAAGACAAGGAGAGAAGGCTTTAACTTGGAACCCTCAACTCCGTTCAAGACATCTTCCAGACACGAGATTGCCACAGTCGACGACAGAACAGCAAGGTATCAACATAAGAACACAACAACACAAGAATACAACAATATCTCAACAACACAAGGAGACGAGAAGTCGAGGAGATAAGAGGACAGGGAAATAATACAAGGATATCACACGCGAAACCATACGAAGTCACGACAAGTTGATGATTCCCAGGAGTTTTGACTCAGTGCTTCGAGGAGAGGCACAGGCTAGAAGCATGTCAGCAGAGGCGTCATCTTGGACATCCAACAACTCAACAAAGGCCAAGATCCGAATCTTTCCACGCACGAAGAAGGGCGATCTGAAGAAGCTACACAAGACGAGGGGTAGGGCTCCCCTTACCTTCGACATCGATTACATCACCTCGCTCTTCGATGTCCCTCAAGAGAAAGCTGCAAAGACCCTGGTAAGTCTCGTCGCTTGCTCCGTCCTGCGTTTTCTTACGCTCCTCTTCAGGGCATCTCTCTAGCAGCCATTAAGCGAGCATGCAGACAATTGGGCATCGAGCGATGGCCTTACAAGCGCCCTAGGAAGAGCGGGAGCGCAAGCCCCAGCAATGAGTCAGACAATTCGGAGGCTGCAGACGTCAGGCTAGACCGAGATGCACCTCACGTCGCATCTTCATCTTCCTCCTCCTCCTCCTCCCCCTCCCTCGAAGGAAGGAAGCCCCTGGAGACCGTCATGCCTTCGTTCCAGTTGGTCCAGAGCTCTCCCAAGAACGTCGAGGACTGCAAGTTGCCTTCCTTCCTACAGGCACAGCTGGCGGAGAACAAGCAGAGCTCCCTGCTAGCTAACGGAAACTTCCGTCAGCTCGCCAGGCCAGCGCTCCTTCCGTCCATCCGCTCGGACTCTGTGCTGAACGCGCACCTGTCCTCGTCGCAGACTTTCAATGACGCGCTCTACTCTAAGACTTCGGAGCTGATTCAGTCGCTGCTGCAGCTGCAGACCCTCAACAACTCTCCCTTCCCCTCCCCTCCCCGGTCAGGACTGGACAGCGGTCGCTTCCAGGGTCAGCCAGTTGTGCTCGGGGGAATGGCCCCGGGATCAGCCTCGCCAGCCAGTTTCTTCCTCCCCCGGGCATGAGCGCAGGCGGCTTCGCCCCCCCCCCTGTACATCATCACCGAGCTGTAAATTCTGTTCTATTGCTAAATAAACAAGTGTGATCAACTAGTTCGCCTGACGAGCTCCGGCCAGTCCCCCTGAAACAAGTCAAAGAGCAGCGTGCGATTCCTCCTCTTGCTCCTCCTCTTCTCCTCCTCTTGCTCCATTATTCCTCCTCGTCTCTCTCCCATCCTTCTCTGTGTCCTCTCCCGCTCTTCTTTCTTTCCCTGCTGATCTCCTCGCACTGCTCCTTCCCCTCCTGATCCCCCCGCCCCCCCTCCATCTCAGCCTCCTCTCGCAACACCTTCTGGATGGTCAAGACACTGCAGGGGTCCTGGAACTCTCGCCCTTCGTTAATGGCCTGGTAGGGTGATGAGCGCGAGATGCGAACAGGAGAGAAGAGGAGCGGAGAGCGATGTCAGCAGCTAGGGGAGGAAGGGTGGAGAGGGAGAGGGAGGAGGGAGGAGGGAGGAGGGAGAGTAGGGAGAGGAGGAGAGGAAGCGTACAGAGAGGTGTTCAGCCACGAGCTTGCCAGAGAGAACGGCTCCTTCCATGCTTGCGAGGTAGCGCTGGTATGCAACGTCATCCTCCCTTATTACGGTTGAGGGCGGGAGGGGCAGGCGAGGGCAGGAGGGAGTAGGAATAGAGCGGAAGTGGGAGAGGGCGGACGAAACGAGTGCAGGAAGCGGAGGCAAGAGGACTGGGGATGGTGGGGGATGAGGAGGGGAAGGAGTATGGTAAGCAGAAGCACGATGGGGGAAAGGAAAGGGGTGGTGGTGGTGGTGGTGGAGGAGGAGGAGGCGTAGTTGTTGGTGGTGCAGAAGGAGGAGAAGTTATACCTGGAACGTGTAGTCCCCTCCGAGGAAGAAGTTGGAGATCGGAGTTACTTGCGAGGGCCGATTCTTCTGCATGCCTGCCAACCGCTCACCTACAGAAGTTCTCCTCCTCGCCTTGCTATCTCTACTCGCTCCTCCTCGCATCTCCCGCTTCCTCCACGTTTCGTTTCTTTCTCCCTCCCTCCTTCCCCTCTCTTGCTCGCTCACCAGGTCTAGACCAGTAGACCGATAGAGGAGTCTTCACAACCTTGGCAAGAGGTCAGGAGAAGGAAAGAAGCGGAGGCTGCAAGGGCGAAGAGGCGAGGAGGTGTGGCAGGAGGCAGTACATGAAACAACCGGCGGGCAAGAGGAAGGAAGAAGAAGTGCAGGAAGGAAAGGAGGAAGGAGAAAGCTTTACGATGGTGATTGTACGGGAGAAGAGTCATGATGATAACCTTGTATTTCCTCAATCGGATCGGATTGGCAGCTCCCTCTCCGAAATATTCAGGAAAGAAAATCTCGAGCTGGAGAAATATCAGCATAACAAAGCAAAACTTACTCGACAATCTTGAACGCCTCCTCCCCTCCTCCCCTCCCCCTTCCCGCTCTCCTCCTCCTCCTCCTCCTCCTCCTCCTCTTTCTCCAGCACCTCCTTCATAGTCGCAGAGACAATGTCCTCGTCACTCCTTCCAATCCAATCCTCGTATTCCCCTGCCAGGCAAGTAAGAGGGCTATAACGACGCCGCGTCTGCTGCTGCCGCTCCTGCTCCTGCTCCTGCTCCTGCTCCTGCTCCTGCTCCTGCTCCTGCTCCTGCTCCTGCTCCTGCTCCTGCTCCTGCTCCTGCTCCTCCCAGGTTCTCATCTTCTCACCGAACTCTGTGGCACTTTTCCCTCCAAACTTCGCTGCTGCTGGCGCAAACACCTGAGTGACAACAGTCCATGAAAGAAGAACCAACAAGGAGGAGCGATGGATGGAGGGGGAGGGGCATACGAAAGGAGGTTCCTAGCTGGAGGAGAACGGGAGGAGGAGGATGAGGAGAAGGAGGAGGAGGAAGGGAGCGGGGAGGGAGGAATGCTCACCAGCTCGAGCATGGATCTGTCAGGGTCGTGATATTCTCTGCAGGAGTTCGACATGTCGGCATACACACTGCCTGAGAGTCAGGGGGAGAGGAGGAGAAAAGTAGGCGTGAAGGAAAGGAAGAGGCGATCTTGGCGGTAGAAGAGGTGTAAGCAGCGGTAGCACTTGCAGGGGGAGGAAGGGCCAGGGGAGGTTGAGGGGAGGTTGGGGGAAGGCTGGTAGGAAACAGGAGGAGGAGGTGGTGGTGGTGGAGGAGGGGAGGTCGAGGTGGTGAGGTAGTGGTGGTGGAGGAGAAAGGGAGCAGGACGAATGAGAAGAGTTGGAGTTGGAGGAGGTAGCAGGATGAATGAGAGGGGGAGGAGCAGAAGGAGAAGCAGGAGGAGGAGGAGGAGGTGGTGGTGGTGGTGGAGGAGGAGGAGGAGGAGGAGGAGAAGGAGTAGGAGAAGGAGGAGAAGGAGGAGGAGAAGGAGGAGAAGGAGAAGGAGGAGGAAGAGGGACCTGAGCAACTTTGACCGAGAGAAGAGAAGCTGATCCATCTTGTCGCTGCTCGTTTTGTCAGCAAGCGGCGGCAGGGATGAGGCGGACCTGGCAAGGGACTCGATCTTCTTGTCGAACCAGAGGTGAAGGTTGATGACTGGCACTCTGAGAGACGATGAGCGATAGGAGATGAGTGAAGGAAAGATCGAGGGGAGAGACAGTTGGATAGGGAGGATGAAGGAGGAGGAGGAGGACGAGGATGAGGAGGAGGATGAGGAGGAGGAGGAGAAAGAAGAAAGATCAGCAAGAAGAGGGGGAGAAGGAGGAGATAGTAGTGGCAGAGCGGAGAAGGATAACAGAAAGATCAGAATGAAAGAGAGTGGAAGGGATAGAAGGTGCTACAAGGTGCTATAAGGAATCGTTTGCAATCATGCTCGTTCTGCTCTCTTCTCACCCTTCTAGAGGCTCCAACTTGTTGAAGAATCTCGCCACCTCCTGCATGCACGTGAGAATGATCGTCGTCAACGTTGCTTGCTGACTGACTGGTTTTGAGGTTCCATCCTTCCACTCCTTGGGGATCTGGTGCGGATCTGGCAGTGAGAGGAGGGAGGGCAACGAAATCGCAAGCTTGTACAAGTTTCTTGAAGATGTGAACGGGAACACAGCTAATGTACCTGAAGACAAAGATGAGAATGGTCGAGCAAAACGACTTACAAATCATCATCATCATCATTATCATCATCCCAACGATGATCATCAAAATGATGATCATCGTTGTCGTCGTGGTTCTCATCATCATCATCATCATCATCATCATCACTTGTCCGCCTTCATGGTGACGGTTTGCTGCATCTCGCCTGTCTTGGGGTCTCTGATGCCTCTCACCCGCAGTCCTCTGCCTCCACATCGTTAACTCCTCCTCCTCCTCCACCACCTCCTCCTCCTTCCGTCGCCATCCCCCCGCCAAGCGCTGCTCGCCGAGGTACGCTCTGAGCTTTTCTTTCACATGTTTTCGCTTCGTTCCCAGCGTCGGCGTGGCTGCCCAAGCTCCGAGCGTCATGAACTCCACGTTGCCCGGCGAGCAGAAGGTTTCATGCAGCTTGCCAACACTCTTGTCTAGCTCCAGGGAGATCGGCTTGCCAGCTAGCAGCTCCTCCTCTGATGTCT
>NW_005434662.1:273111-295770 GCF_000315625.1 Guillardia theta CCMP2712
CCTGCGAATCTTCCTCCTCCAGCAGGGCAATAGGACCTGACAAGACCGTTTTCCTCCACCTCGATCCTCTCAACCGGCCTGTTCAACAGCACCCGCCCTCCTCGCGCCTCGATGTACTCGACAAGAGGCTTGCAGAGCCGCTCAGGAGGAGCTGAGAAGAAGTTAGCTCCCGTGTCTACCGCCTCTCCCTTCTGACTCTCCCTTTCTTCAGGCGAATCCCCATGGTCCTCAGATCGTTCGCGCTCTTTCCACGATCACTCTCCCTCTTCCACAGCCAATCTCTCCCCTCCCCCCCCGCCCCACGATCTCCGCCCCCCGCCCTCCGCTCCCCTCACTCCTCCTCCTCTCCCCTTCCCTGCCCCCTCTCCTCCGCTACCTCCATCGAGGAAGGCAATCTTCGACCCATCGCCCTCCTGCAGGAAGCGGTTGAGGGCCGTAAGCACGACCGTTGCCGACACTTTGTCGGGGTCGACGAACGCGAGGGCCTTGGCCATGGCGATGAAGATCTCCTGCTCGATCGAGGGCGGCGCTCCTCTCCTCTTCAGCCACTCGCTGATGGACAGGTTGTCCATCTGCCGTGCACTCAGGGAGGTGCTGCAGGAAGAAGGGAGGAGGACGAAGTGGGAGTGGAAGGAGCTGGTGAGGAAGGACAGGGAGGAGATCGCAGGACTCAAGAGAAGAATCGGGTGAGATAGATGGAGGAGAGGAGCAGAGGTGGAGAGAGACGAGGAGATGGAGCAGAGGAAGAGCAGGGAGGGTCAGGAAGAGGGTGGGGGGGGGGGGGTTGGGGAGGGGGCAGGAGAAACGGAAGGGAGAAGGAGGGAACCTCCTCGACGTAGTCCTGACCCTTGAGGATGGCGGGGATGAGGGCGATGCCGAACTTGAGCTTGTCGGGGAGAGAGATCATCTCGCTGTTGCTCAGGATGGCAACGAGGCCGTTGAAGGGGCCGGGCAGGTTGGGGAAGTCGAAACGGGAAAACCTCCCAGCCTGCGGCATGGCGAAAATCATGGCGTGTTTCTTCCACTGCAGCCGCTCGCGGATGCCGAGCTCTTGGAACAGCTGCAGCATGTTGGGGTACGCGCCAAAGAAGATGTGGAGACCTGTCTCGTACCAGTCTCCCTCGTCGTCCTGCCATGCCGCCACCTTCCCTCCCAACACGTTTCGCTCCTCAAGTACAGTCGGCGTGTATCCTCGATCGCAAAGCTCCTTCGCTGCTGTCAGGCCAGCAAGACCTGCTCCTGCTATGATGACGCTTCCTCTGCTCCCCTCCTTGCGCGTCGCCATCTCCACCATGACTTCTCCTGCCTGCATGCATACTGAGGGTCTCTGCGTTCCTCGCTTGCAGGAGGCTTGTGCCCGAACACCAAGCCGGCAGAGGCGCGACTGCAGAACAAAGCCATGGCATTGCACGAAGAGGAAGAAGCAGATCAAGGGCGTCAGAAGGAAACTGCGGGGCATCTGAGAGGTATCAATCAGTGAGGTATTCATTATGCAGAACAGAAGGAGCAAGAGATCAGTCTAGTCTGCTCCTTGCTCAACCATGTGACAGAATGTACCAAATCCTGATCTCCTGAAAGTTGTCGTTCGATCCTTCCCCTCCCCTCCCTTTCCCCATCCTCCGCATCCTCAATGCACCACTGCCATGCCGGCCCCCGACTCCTATTACTTTACTTAACCCGCCTCAGAGTGATGATATATATTTTGTAAAGACAGCAGGTGATTTATTGAAACCACTCAGCGACTATTGGGGGCAGAGAATCACGAACGAAGTCCTTGAGACTCAGTCTACTCCACTGAAGGTGCTATGTGATGAAGTATCACTGACCGTCAATGCCGGGCCCGGCGGCCGCCGCGGGCCCAGTACCGTCCGGTACAGGACTCCGGGATCCGATCGGACCAAGCAACTTCGGCGGAAAACTTGCCAGTTCAGCCTGCCGCGGCGAAAGTCAATCGACGTTTCCGTGGCAGCTCCCTGGCACAACTCGGCGGCCCGTTATTCCTCCTCTTCTGAACTCCGAGCTCGACCCGGCGAGCCTGACTTCTTTGGCGTGTCGAAGAGCAAGCGCGGGATCCCATGTTTTCCTCTTTGCTGTCGGGGATGACTCTCAGGGCCGGTAACTCACGCTTGAGTGTCAACACACCTTAGGGTCCAACCTGGAGCTTCCGCTGATCTTCTCCTCTGGCAGGTTCAGAGTCATCCGCAGTGACCTCCGCCAACAGCAGAGACCCAAACTCAAGCTCGTGGCGATCCTGCAGCGTTTTGGCGAGAGCTCGACGCCGACTGCGGGCTCGTCAACCGCACAGCCCGTAAGAGACGGTCACACCGGCATCCATCCCCAGAGCATTTGCAACAGCAAGGGTCGTGCCCTACCACAGACTCACATCCATGAAAGAGCAGGAGAAGGAAGCTCAAGAAAAGGAGGATGGAGGGAAGAAGCGGGCCGGCAGAGGAGCTAGAGGAAGGGTATAGGAGGAGAAAGAGGAGGACAATAAATCACCCGTCCACAGAACGGATCGATCACGGTGGAAACATTCCCAAGGTTGCGCAAGAACGCAAGGCAGAGCACACAGGCATCCAACCCGATGGCCCTTGGCCAGATCATTTCGCCACGGTAGAAGACGTCTGCCAAGGCAGGCTCAGAAACCTACTGACGCCGGACCGAGACCTGGCGCAGGAAAGCGATCTCTCTTGTACGTCGCTCCGTTGCTGAAGCAGACGATATGCGACAAGGTTGGTCTTCCTAGTGCACACGGAAGATGAGAAGGAGCGAGAGGAGGAGGGGACGGGGGCTGACCGACAGATCTCGTCCCCGGAGAGCAGGTCAGCGCATACTTGTGCCACAGCTGCTTGCAGCTCGTCCTGCAGCGACCGTCACATCTCTGCTTCCTTGCAACCTCCTCCCTTTGCTAGTTCAGATGCAGGGAACCTCTTGGATGCCTCGTAGCACAGCGCAGCCTTGTCTATCCAATCTTCCACCTGCCCCTCCTTTGTGCACACCCTGACGTCCGACTGATAAAAGATTGCAAACTGGCCTGCTGGGATTCTGGTGAAGCCGTGGAAGGGTCACAGGGAAGTTCAGGACGAGGGAAAGGCAGCAACCTGTTCAGAATCATCGCTGCTGTGTCAACAAACCATCCCTTGTATCTCTCCAGTTTCTCCCCTTCGCTGGAAGACATGCTCACAATCGCATGCGCTCGTGCTCGCGACTGCAGCACACACCTCACTTGCGGAAACTGTAGCTCACTGATGTCTGGCAACGACGTCAGGACCGACCCAACAAACATGCCGCCTGCCACGATCGAGCATGTCAGCGAAGAAAGTCAGATCATCAGCAAGGCAGATAGATCTCAGAAGACGATAATATGTTGCAAACAAACATGTTGCAAACCTTTCAATCCTTCATTCTCCGACTGCATCATCCACTCCAGAGCATCCATACAGACCACCGTGCGTTTGCTGCTACCTTCCGCCACGTCCCATCCCTTTTCCGTGGTGCTTCCGCTCTGTCGTGAGAGCTTACACAACACTACTGAAATCAAAATATTCGCAACCTGCAGGCTCCTTGAAGAAGATCGTCATCAAAAGGTTGCTGATGAGAGCAATCTGCAATCTACCTGGAAGACAGCGGAGTCTTGGTCCTTGAGCACCTCAGCAATCCCATTGTTGGCGGAGCATACCGGTTCGTACACATGATCGCACAGGTTTTGAGCATGGAGAAAGCCATGCAGGTGGCCATGGCAAGATTCTCACAAGGCTGCCGTCATCATCTCCTGCGTCAAGAACTTGATCACGAAGTCGAAGAGCTGTCGCTTTCTCCCTTCGCTCGGCTCCAAGCAAAGGCATGCTCCCCCACCAAATCTCCTGAGCAGGGCCTTCATCTCGGTACAATACATCTCTCTCCCCTCCCTCCCCCCCTCCCTCCATCCCTATCTTCTTCCCCCCTCCCTCTTCAGCTAACGTTTGCTCTCCTCGTCTCCTCCACTTCTTGTCCGATGAGTCCCCTCAAGCTCTTCCGTGCGGTAGCGATCAGGCAACCCGCCTCAGCCACCATGCCCTCGGATGAAATCCGACCGGACGAGCATCGCCGACTTCCGGATCATTCATGTTCCAGAGCGGCAGAAGAGTAAGGAAACAGAAACATTGAATAGAGAAACAGAAACAAAATCACACAGGTTTCTTTCCGAACAATACAAACTACTAGCATAAAGGTCGGTCAATCGCCGCGGTGGCATGGCATCAGAGTCACGTGACAAGTGTAGCTTCCGGATCAGCAAGTAAACAACAAGGTCGTCAATTGGGCGGCATGCTTCCAAGCAGGGGCATGTGCCCCGGCATTCTCATCTCGAAGGATCTCTGGACCTCCTTTCTAAAACTCATCAGCACCTGCAGATCCTTTTTCATCATCTGCATCTCGTTCTTGATCGTGGTAAGATCCTGGCTGATTCTTCGGAATTCCTTCTCAACGTTTGATCCTCCTATCTTCATCATGGGGCTGTTTTCATTCAACTGCTCAATAGCTCTGACGGGAGACTGATTGAAGCATTGCACGCACTGCTTCTTCTTCATGCGAGACAGCCATTCCCTTGAGTAATTGAATTTGGGACCTTCATGGACCCCCAAGCGATTTCCAATTCTCCTCGCCTCCTCCAGGATAACACCGTCCGTGAGGGTAATGTCTTGCGCTTGCCGCTCTCTCACCCATTCACCAACCTCTTTTTCCAATGCCTCAAACAAGCCGTCGCGCTGTTTCTTCTTGTCCAGATTGTAAGCCGAGATCTCGTCCTCGGCCTTTCGCAGCCATGTTTCACTCAGCTTCAGCACCTTAGATAAGCAAGCATCCGAAGGAGTCTTGTCCAGCTTGAATTGCACCTTACACCATGCCGCCAGCTCTACCAGCGTCATCTTGGGATTGTTACCTTTGTGCCTGCATATCTCTGCCTTCTGTCGGAGTGACAGCTGCATGCGCGGGCCATGATCCTTGGGACCAGAAGATTTGTGTGAAGCTCCACCCCTTGGTTTTCGCGTCTCTTGCACAGAAGAGTCAACAAGCACTCCGGAGACCGGCATCGTGTCTTCATTGCCCCCGTCCATGGAGCTGGACGCTGGGATGAGCACTTGAAAGTCTTTCAGTTGATTGCTTCCAGGGTTCGACATATTTACCAGAGGAGCGATATGGCACGACCAAGGAAATTTGAATGATCACAGGAAAGCTGGAATATGATAGATACCGTGAAGGCAGAAACGTTCTCCAGGGCAAGGGACCCAGATGATGAGGGGATGAGAGAGCGAGAAATGGAAGGAGGGAGGGGACCGAGTTTGAGAGGAAGAGAGACAGAGAGGGAGGGAGGAAGCGATCACGAGATCTGCTACAAGTTGACTTCACTTCGCAAACGCTGCATGCAGTTGGCTCTCCTTGCGGTTCATACCTCCATGGCAGGGGCTGAAGTCAATCCTCGGCCAGGTTTCAGGGGCCAACTCAATCGAGGGAACAATCATTTCATTTATATTTCAAATTAAAAACAATAATATTGAAACACTGATGAAATTTGTCCTTTTCCGTTATAGTCAATTTCGTGGGGACATTCGATCACCCCTGCTAATTGTACTCAAATCAGGTCAAATTAGGGGGTTGGGGTGGTCGCCTCAGTTTGAGCCCTTTCATTGACTATAAGGATTTTAAATTGACTATAAGACCAAGACAGCCCCGGCCGGGCCTGGGCGAGTACTTCGGAAGGGCCAGGATTCACGTACTGAGGCCTGAACTATAAACTCAAAATCAAATTTTACTTTCATTTTTCAAACAATGATATTGAATTTTCACGACAGAAACCGAAAAGGATATCCGCATACGGGGGGTTGGGGGGGTGAATGGCGGGAAATTCCGTCGCACATGGCGAACGAGGGGCACGATAAGAACGAGTACATGGCACATGGGGAGGAACATAAACCAATGAGGGCAGCAGAACTCTTGTGTGCTGTTGTGTTGAGCAGGAGATGAAGATTCTGTGATGATGATGAAGAGGAGCTGAATGGGAAGAACCAGGATAAGGGGATTGTTGACCTAGGACGAGGAAGTAGTTGAGAACAAGGAGGTTCTGTTTTGTGGCAGAGAGCAAACGAGGAGGGGATTTGACTGTCACGATAGGAAAGGAGTCGCCTTCTCCACTTACATCGCACACTGCCGAATCATGGGGCGGAGGATAGGTAAAATGGCAACAACCCGCTAGTACACGTGGGCCGGTCGACGACAGATGGACTCTGGCCTGCAGACTGTGTTTGTGATAGATTCCGATTGCTTTCAAGAGAGAACTTTGAGCGAGAAGTAAGGGCAGACTTCGCTGCTGTTTCCTCTGTTATGCATCTGGATTGATTGCGTGACCTTGTTAGGTCTATTGTGCTCTCCCTCCTTCGGATCCTGCGATATTACAGAACCCATGGAAATCACGTTAGGTGAGAGCTCTGATTCTTCCTTTATGTTACAATCTCAATCGAGACATGCTGCGTTTCTCCCGGTCAAGGATCGTCTTCGTTCATGACCAGGTTTCTGTCAGGTGGGGCTACTCCTTGTTCTCGTCGACAAGACACTGTTCGCCAAGCGAGTTCCTTCCCGGGCGGAAGCCGCAGAAGCTTAACCTTGACTCGACTGAAGTCGCGAGCGTAAAAGCACAGATCGAGGATGCGCTCAAGTCTGTCAAGAGATGCTATGAGGACACATCAGTGGCTCTCAACACGTCGGCCCACTCGAGCGACAGTTTGCGGGAGGTTTTCACTACGTTGAAGGTAGTCCTCGGCGATTTCGAGTGGAGCTCGTCTGTGGAGAACAAGAATGACAGGTATCGCGTTATTGCAGTCGGCAGAGTATCACTGTTTTGCGCAGGAGGTACAAGTTTTCCAACAAACAAGAAGCTGTGCTATCGCAACAACCGATCCGCTCCAAGGCGAATAAGCTGCACAACGTGTTCTTGTTCACGACACGCCGATTCTCTCATTCGGAATCGGAGATGGAAAGTCTGCTGAATGACCTGAACTCTTCTGCCGTCAGGAAAGCATACAGGTCCAAGAACATTGCGTTGCATTGGGTAGATACGTGTTACGGTCGTGAGGCTGAATCTCGGAAATGCGATGCTATCTGCAGTTTCTTGCGCTATACAGGTGGGGCAACATACCATATTGGCCAACTCTTGCAATCTTCGAGAGTTCTACCCTTCGATCTTGTCTTCGAATCTCTCTGTGATGGCAAGATTCAACAAGACTGCTCCCAGTCCAGTACAACACTGATCTACAACGGTCTGGCCGATGATGTCAAGCGCATTGTTGATGGAGGGATCATGGTGGACATCAAGGAGGGTTTCGGGACTGCGAGCTCCGATGGTTCAGCAGAGAGCAGTCATGATGAGTCTTCATCGCCGGCCCTGACTTTGAACCGATTTTTTGGGCGCTCGGTGGAATGTAGACTGGTGGTGGAAAAGGCGATCGATCGCTTGAAGTTTCCGTACGAGCTTCTGGAGAGCGAAATGTACATAGTCAGAGAATGTAACACTACACTTGATCCGGCTTCGTCAAATTCTGAACCTAGCCATATGAATTCCAAGTTCTTGCAGGTATGCCGGCAGATTTTCTCATCGGCGGGTTGACAGCTTGTTCCAGCTGATGGTCAACTTGCAAATAACGAATAGAATCTTGCTTGCACAGCTCTTCAGCGGCACTGAAACGATGCACTGTTTGCTGTACCCGATCAAGATGAATCTTGGTGGGTTTCAGCAAGTCAACATGAAAGATCCGACGGTAGCTTACACCATCTATACTTTTGTGAGCGATGAACCTTAGTCCAGATTCTCGATCAATTCACAGAAGATTGTGTGACTGTTGGCAACGCTCTTCAACGAAATACAAGTGAGCAAGCTGTTTTTAAGTTCGACCTCCTAGTTTCCCTTTTGTTTCGATTTTGTGTCTTGTTTTTCGTCAATCGAATGGTTGACATCCGGTTGCAGCGGCGACTTTGAACGAACAAGTCAACACTGTCTTTCGTCTCAATCAGGCAGAATTTCTAGAATACCAGAGCTGCCGGTGAAGCGAGATGAGATTTAAGGCCGTCGCTGACCCAGCTTGCCTATTGCCATCCAGTGCTGCTGAAGATAGTCGAAGGCAACGAATCGAAATGTTGAAAGAGAAAGTTTCCAAGTCTCCAATGAAAGAACATGGAAACACAGGTCACAGGCTGACATATATTCAAGGCCAGTGCTTACTCAATCATGCAGGGACTGTACAGATTGCACAACAAAAGGAGGATATGAGTGCTGAAATGATCTTCGACGAACTGGACAAAGTCTTTAAGATGCAAGTTGAAGATTTTAGCAGCCGGAAGCCAAACTGCCTCCTTCGAGAGGTGCCTCATTAATTTCCGTTCAACTTACCTTGCGTTTTGTCCTCTACTTACACTTTCCTTCCATCCTCCTGCCTCCTTGTTCTTCCTGAAATGTTGGAAACGCGCCTGAAATGCAATTTCCAGATCCTTCCAAGCGCTATCGAGCAGTTAGTCAAGAGCTCCTTGACAGACATCGAGGCAAAGACGCAAGTCTTGAAGCACGTCTGCACCAAGTGGATCGTGAAACCGAAGGAATGGAACACCCTCAAGGTTGCAAACAATCAGGAGGCAGAGAAGAGAAGGTTCGAACTGCAGGCCCTTCTTCGCCTAGAGGTCCCTCTCTTGCGCGCTGGCCTTGGGGAGGCTGCAGAGTTCGATCCCATCCCAGACTCACAGCTAGACAACGTCAAGGCCCTGATGAGCAAGATCTTTGTACATATGAACGATGAGATGCGACGTAGATACTGCCGAGAGGTTTCCTCGCAAACTCTCTTCCTCTGTTTCTAATAGGCTCCCTCCAGGTTCTCTGCGAACTGTTCGGTCAGTCTCTGCCCATCACCTTGGAGAAGCTCTGTAGCTCGTTTGACATCGAGTTGTCCAGTCTGACGGCCGGAGAGGGTACGAATGGTGTCCAAGCTGAACCCGCTGCCCTGACTGCATCTGAGACGCTGACTCTTGGGGAACAAGCAGAGGAAATAGACTGTTCTAAAATCGTCCGTGGGTTGAACAGCAGACATCCTGTTTCATCGAGCGATGGAAGGAAGCAGCAACTTAGCGTCAGGTTGGGTTCTAAACAGTTCAAAGCGAAGACGATAAAACCATCCAAGAGCAATGTCTTGGAACCGAGCAACGTGCGGGACAGCAGCAGGTTGACGAGGAGGAGCAACAGTGTCTCGGCCGCTACCTCGCTAGACTCGACAAGCTCACTGCTCGAGCAGCCTCGGAGGGTGAGTGTCAGTCTCGTTGAGAGGTATGCTCGGGAAGAGGACGGGGCTCAGCCCAAGATTCTCGACATGGTGACACAGCAATCCTCGCATGCTGCCGTTCAGGCGAAGGATAACTGTAAGAGCCCCATTGCCCCCGCAGCTTCTCGCGTGCTCGTTCCGGAAACTCCTTGCAAGAAGGAAACATTCAGCAGCCCTCAAGCTGTCCGAATGCCGCAACCTCCAGCAAGCGAGGCGACTCCCAAGCAAGACAAGAAGTGTGACGAGTCCTCTGTGCGCGTCCTAGTCCCCGAGACCCCCGTTACCAAGCAGTGCCAATATCGCAAGACTTTGACGTCAGGGAAGAAGCCAGTCAGCATCGCCAGCCTGGTGAGTGCTCCTTCTCTTCCATGCGACCTGTGATCATCTCCTCAGATGCAAATTGAGGAGAATGCGGGTGAGCCTGACTCTGGCTGTTCCTCAAGCTTGTCCCGCCCAACCCCTGACGCTTCTGCTGCTGCTGATCCGCAGCTCGATCAGCTCAACCCCAGAATCATTGACTTTGCCGAGAAGAGCGATGAGGTTGTCGAGAACAAGAAGGGTGAGCAGGAAGAAACATGCAAGACGTCGAAGCGACCAGGCGGCGAGGGAGGCCGACGCAAGAGCAAGCGAACCAAGTGCAACCCTGCTAACATCTCAGAGGATTCGATCAACGTGAATGATCTCGTTCTTGTTGCCTCTGAAAAAGTCTTGAGCAGACCCTCCAAGAGGGGTGCGAAGGCCGTGGCCTACTCCAAACACTCTCTCGCCAGGTGGCTCGGCCCCTTCCGTGTCCTCTCTGTGTCTCCCCAAGCTCAGAAGGTGGAGCTGGAACTGCCTGAGCTACTCCCCTTGTCGAGCAGCTGGGCCCCGCTGTCTGCCCTCGTCAAGTTTGACGCGGGAGTGTCGTTGAGGAACAGGCTGCAGGAGGGAGCAGCCAGGCAGGTGCTGGACAAGAAGAAGCAGAAACAGCGGGCTTGCGAGAGCTACCTGGTGCTGCGAGGAGAGGACGTGAAGACAGGATGCAGGTGGACAACGAGGGAGGAGCTCGAAGAAGAAGCCCCGAGGTTGCTTTTAATGTTCGAAAGAAGGCAAGAAAAGTTGTAATTACAGACAGATCAAACAAGGCGAAGCATCAGGGCTATCTACTAGAAGTTTGGTGGTGGGTTCAGTTGTGCACAATAGTGACGACGGAGATGGTTATCGGCGAGCGCTCAGTATCGAGTCATAATGTGCCTCATTGCCATATGAAGTCTGCATCGTCGAATTCAACCTCGCCAGGCTGCTCGTCCGCAAAGAACTGAGCATCGTCGAAAACGCACACGATCGGATCGTTGCTCTTGAGCTTCTTGCTCTGGTTGAACAGATCTTCATCCCTGTTCTCCTCCACCTGTAGGCGCTTGTTGCCAGCAGCAGGAATGTCTTCGGACGAGCTCTCCAAGCTCGAGTTGAGCTTATCATACTCCATCCACAGGAAGCGCCGGGCCTCCCGCCATTCCGCTGCCGTCACGGCTCGCCCCTTGTTCGCTCGCTGGAAGCAGTTCCAGGTGTCGTTGACTCCCCTCAGGAGCTCCAACGGATCTTTCGGCCATGGTTGGATCACACATTTCATGCTCTCACCGGTCATGCTGTTCTTGCGAACCATTGGATCGGCACCTTCAGTTCAAGGAGACGAGGAAGGGAGGGATTTGAAGCGACCAGCTCAATCTTGGGAGTGTGCCAACGGTACCAACCAACTACGTCGAGAGAGCCTCAAGATAATCCGCGTCTTCCCTGCAGAAGCGACGTCAGAGCAGACCATGGGGCACGTCACGAGAAGCGTTGGGGACGACATCAATGCGCACGAGCGCTTTCTCCGTCCCTCCTGTCCATTTACCCCCTTGCCTTGAGGGCAATCACACGCCTTGGGCAATCTTTTCACTTCCAGCCATCACTATCAGCCACCATCCAGCACCGTATATCTATCGCCTGCTCCTCTCACCACTTCGAATGGTCTCTTAGGATCTGACGCCACCTCAGCACCCTTCCCACTTCTTCTCTTCTCTACCTGCTCTTCCAAGCTCCCATCTTCTCTGCTAGTCTCATCTGTCCCATCCCAACCTATCGTCTAGCCACCTTTCCTCACCTGATCTGGCGCGATCTAACTTTCAATCACCCGATCTAGCCCCTCCTCTCGCTTTTTTCTTTCAATCTCGTCTGATCTGATCCCAAAACCCATCACATCATACAATAAAGGTCAGATTACGCCACGTGGCCTCTCCTCTCCTCTCCTCTCCTCTCCTCTCCTCTCCTCTCTCTTCTCCTTTTGTCTTTCCTCTGCCCCGCCATCTCTTGTTTTGTGAGAAATTTCCTTCATTTCCTCTTCCGATCTCCATGTTTGAAAAAATAATTTCTTTTTTCCTTCAAAAAAGAAATTTCTTCGCTCATTTATTGGAGGTGGGGGTAGAAAAAGTACCCACCATTTCAACTACATATTTACTTTTTTTATGGGGGTGATAGTACTGATTGGTGTTTTGATGGTAGGGTAGTGTGTCGGATTCCAGGAGATTCAGATTATAAAAACACATTTGGCTCGAAAAAATGCAAAAATGCATCGCTCAAGGGTATATCCACAAAAATGATATTTAAGAATTTAAAAACTCGCCTTTTTGATTTTAAAAGGTTTTCCCTGTCCCCCCAGGGCAGCTTAGAGTCACCTCTCCAAGAAGTCCGCCTCAGATAGAACTTATCAGAAGCGCCCGGATCTATCATCACGGATATCACTGAGACCCGGCCCGGCGGCCCGGCGGCCTCCGGGTTACAGTTTTAGTTAACTTTGAGTGGACTGTTGTGCCCGATGGCAACAGAGCCAGGGGAGTCGCGAGAGATCATGGGCAGGAGCATGAGCAGGAGACGAGGAGGAGGTAGCAGATGCTTCATCCGAGACCAGCGACTGACTGCAGCTGCTGTCTTTGGTTGCTTCTCTCGTTCTCTCTACCAGGACTGAAATTGGCTCCATCCGCCGCAACCTTGCATCGGCAGGAAATCGTTTGCTGCTGAAGCAGGCTCTCGCTCGCAATGATCATTTCTTGCCTTGCTCTCGGAAGCAGAGGTGATGTCGAGCCACTGCTGGCTCTGGCGGAGGGACTGCTTCTCAAGGAAAGTCTCCAGGACTTGAGCGTCAGGATTGCTTGCAGGAACGAAATCTGGAACGACCTTGCAAGCTGCTCCCCTCCCCTGCCGCAAGTGTCTCACTTCCCCATCAGAAGCTGCTCGGTCGACATGGCGGTTGCGCTGCATGCAGAAAGACGAAGTCAAGAGCCTCCCAGCAAGGCGGTGGGCAGGGAGGATGTGAAGCGATTCGAAGAGGAGGAACGAGCGGAACTGCTTCAGGCCTGTCACGGGGCAGACGTGATTGTCTGCAATCTCTTCACATTGGAAGGATTTCACATCAGTGAGAAGATGCGCATCCCTTGTGTCATTGTCTCCCCGTGCCTGCCACCGAATCGAATGCCTGCCACGTTCGAGCGGCAGTTCATGGATGAATTCCCCCTCCTGTACAGGAAGCTCAAGGCGTCTGCGAGAGGCTTGGAGGATGAGGATGCGCTTTCACGGCCCGTCTGCTGGTCGGACGTGACCGCATGGATGTGGAGGGTGTTTCTCGATGACCATGGCACATGGCGCGAACAATGCCTTGGGTTGCCGGCAATTCCGCTAGACAAGTTCGAGGAGGAGGGAGGAGAGCCGCTGCCGCAAGCTCCGCTCCTCCTGCTCACTGTCTCCCAGCGGCTGCTAGCTCTTGACGAGAGTGATCAGTTCCTTGCATGGAAGTCTTGCGCTCGATTTGTGGGGAATCAAGTGAGGGAAAGTTCAAAGTCCGTGGAGCTTGACAAGGAGCTGATGTCATTCCTGTCTTCAAGTCATTCATTGCAAGCGGGTGACAGGGTAGAGACGTCCGCCCCCTCAAGGACGGTGTGCGTGTGCTTCGGTTCCATGCCGAGCCTGGGGTTTCTTGAGAGTGCTGAAGAAAAAGATGTCGACAGTGCAGAAGCGTTTCTTGTCACGATCATGAGAGGCCTCAAGAGTTTGAATCTCAGATGCGTCTGGATGCTTCAAGGGTTCCATCCGACCATCAAGAGTAAGGTAAGCTACATCCCTTCCTGCTTTACACTGAAGTTGCCATGTGTGTGGCAGCTTGAACGAGCGGCAGGAGCTTGTGTTCACCACCACTTCTTCACTTTTGTTGCTCATCCCCATGCTCTCATCTTGCCACACTGTTTCGCCATGATTCATCACGGGGGTGCTGGATCAGTTGCGGCTGCCATTCGGCATGGCTGTATGCACGTGAGGGACTGGCTGTTCGCTTCCTCTCCTCACACTTCTGCAGATTGTCTTCCCCCTGACTTTCGACCAAATATACTGGGCAGTATTACTGGAAAGAGCAGGACTAGCGTGCAGAGCTCAACCGTGGCGTAGCGTTACTGATGAAAGCATAAAGTCTTCCTTGCAGTTTGCGATGGATCATTACGACATTCGTCTCGCCATGAAAGGAGGCCAAAGTTGACTCGTTCTTAGTACGCTGTCTGACTGACTTCGTTGTTGTTAGCTGATGAGAAGGATTCTCCGCTTCTGCAATGGAAGATGGTGATAACTGACGATGCAAGGCTGCATTCTAAAACAGTCCGAAGGAGCTGCAGAAGGAAGAGGAATGTGGCCGAGAAAAGAGCACTGAATGGATGGAGCGAGTTTGTCGTCAAGTAGCAGCATCCAGCGAGTGAAGAAATCGGAGTACACGGCACCTGAAACCGTCAACAAAAACAATCCAGGAAAAAGGGAGGTACCAGTACCCGAGGTAAGACAACGGACAGAACGTTCTTGTTTTATTTTACAGCAGATTGAATAGCTACAGGTGTTGGTATGAGTCGGTGACATTTGTGCATGTGGATGGACGTTCAGCTCGATGGAAGAGGCGAGAGAAGAGCGTTCGATCGTCAACTCTGCCACCAAGATGCAACCAACCATCAGCATGTCTGTAACAATCATTCGACACACAGTCTGACAAACATAAGTTCTTTCATCATGGTCTCAATGACTGCTGCAGCAGAATCGCTGGAATCACATCAAGATCACATCGAGGTTTTAAAAAAGTCCAGCTAAAGACCTTGCCATTGACATTTAAAGACCTGTTCCCACTTGCTCCCTTTCTCACTTAATACCTCCTCATAGTCTGAGTCTGCAACCCCCCTCGATCACTCCTTGTCTATTGTGACATCGTCTCCTGCTCTACTCTGCATGCTCCTCCCATCCCCCGTTGCTCCTTCCTCTCGTTGTTTCATTCCTGTAACACCGGCGACCTTCCTGTCTTATCTCCATATCCTTTTCTCAAAAAGAAACACCTTACCACCCCTACCTCTCCCGGAATTTCACCGGTCATTGTACTTCCTCGACCGTTGTTAGGCCCCATGGCTGCAGGTAGCAGCATGCCAGCCTTCAAGGCATGCTTCTACACCCCTCCTACCTCCTCCTCCTCTTCCTCCTCTTCCTCCTCCTCCCTCCCTCCTTCCTGCCTGTCGGCCACCTAAACTTCTACCACGACGTTGACCGGTATCTCCTTGACAGCTGCAACCAGAGCAGCAACAGCACAGGTCACAGTCAAACAGCCTCCCCTGCTCTCTTGCCCCCCAATCACCAGCTCGTTCTTGGTCTTGCCAGCATGTCTGACTGAGTCTACGGCGATAAATCCTTCCTGCCGCTTCTCCTCTTGTCTCTGCGATGAACTCTCGTACCTCGGCCTCGCTCCTCCTCTTGCTGATGGTGCCGTCTGCAAGGGCCGATGGATGGTGCCAGGGGAACAAGGCCACCATGAGCTGCTGCAATCCAGCCAACGGGGGAGAAGCAGGGGTCTACTTCCTCCCTATCTTCCCCATGGAGTATGAGTGGGACCGAGGGTTTCGCGCCTTCTTGTACCTGGTGGGTCTGCTGTGGAGCTTTTTGGGTGTTTCTGTGCTCAGCGATGTGTTCATGACCGGCATCGAGAGGGTGACGAACTCGACGAGGAAGGTGAGACGGCCGAAGCTCGACTCCAACGGCAGAGCGATCCTGGTGGACGGTCAAGAGCAGTACGAGGAGGTGCAAGTCTTGATTTGGAACCCAGCGGTAGCCAACCTCACGCTCATGGCCCTGGGGTCGTCGACCCCGGAGATCCTCCTCTCAGTCATTGAGATCTGCTTCTCAGGCTTCTACTCGGGCGAGTTGGGGCCAGGGACGGTCGTTGGGTCGGCCGCGTTCAACCTGTTTGTGATAACTGCACTCTGCATGCTCTCGATCCCTAAGTCGGAGACGAGGAAGATAGACGGGTTCCTCTCCTTCTGCATCACCACCGTCTTCTCAGTCTTCGCCTACCTGTGGGTTTACATCTCTGTGATGGACAACGTGGTGACAGTGGCGGAAGCTGTCATCACCTTCTGCATGTTCCCACTGCTGACGTTGATGGTGTACATGGCGGACAACGGGCTCTACTCGAAGATGTTCTACACCATAGCAAGAATCCGACCGGACGAGCTCGACGATGAGACCCCGCCGCCTGCACCCATGACATCTACCCCACTAGAGTCCTTCCGCTCCTTCTCGGCGCTTCAGACCAGTCGCTCGATCATCGAGGACGGAGGGAAACTCTTCCTGCGGCAGAACCAGTCTCGCGTCAAGTATCGTCACCTTGCTCTTCAGAGCCTCATGGGAGGCAAGAAGATCACGCCCGAAGACCTGCAGGCCCCGGAGCTCTACATAGAGAAGAACCTGATGGAGGCAGAGGCCGAGTCGCTTCTCCCTGTGATCCAGTTTGAGAGCCCGAACTTCTCTTTCCTCGAGACTGTCGGGATTGCCAAACTGGTTGTGACGCGTCAGGGGAACTTGTCGGTGGAGGCAGATGTTGAGTACCAAACCAGAGATGGCACAGCAAAGAACTCGGTGCACTACGAGCAAACCAGCGGCGTCCTCCACTTCGATCCCTTCGAGACTGAGCAGACCATCTTGATTCGTATCCTGCATGACTTGGAATGGAACGAAGATTTGGAGTTCACGACGGAGCTTTCGGTCGTGGATTCTCAGCTCGTGAAACTTGGGGGGATGTATCAGGCCGTCGTGACCATCATCGACATGGACGGGCCGGGGGTCTTCGAGTGGGTGGAGAAGGAGCCTCAGTTCTTTCTCAGCTCGGACAGCGCGGCATACCTCCAGCTGCAGAGGATGAAGGGATGCACTGGCGATGTCAAGATCAGGGTGAGGACAGTCGACGACAGCGCGCAGGTCAAGTTGCTGGCTGGTCGTATCATCTGCTCACGCGGTATCCCTTGCAGGCAGGACAGCACTTCGTCGGCATGGATGAGTTGGTGTCCTTCAAGGACTGTCAGGCCTCCAAGACTGTCAAGGTGTCTGACTTACTCCTTCCTCCTTTCAAGCGCTCTGACATCTCCTCAGATTCGCCTCCAGAACTTTGACAAGCCTGAGGACGCGGGGGAAGACTACATGGTAGGCTGTGCTGCCGGTGGCCGTGGCTGACCTTGTTGTGCAGGTTCGATTTTTTGTTAAGATACAAGACATGGACGACGGTTCAGGCATTGTGATCAGCGAGTACGACACGATAGAAGTGCGAGTTGAGCACAGGGAGCAAGCCGACGAGGACGAGGAGATCACCTGGACGCAGCAGTTCAAGCAGGCGCTGAGTGTCAACGGAGGTCAAGACATGGCTGACGCCAGCGCTACTGGGCTTGTGCTGCACTACATCTCCATCACCTGGAAGCTCGTCGCTGCCTTCATCCCTCCTCCGTCCATCTGGGACGGCTGGGCGACCTTTTGCGTCGCCCTGGGGATGATCGGGGTGGTGACCACACTGATCAACGACCTTGCCTCCATCTTCGGCTGCATCATCGGGCTCGAGGACCCCGTCACTGCCATCACCATCGTCGCTCTCGGCACCTCCCTCCCCGACACGTTCGCCTCCGTCCTCTCCATCCGGGCGGATGACAACGCTGACAACGCCGTCGGGAACGTGACGGGCAGCAACTCCATCAACGTCTTCCTCGGTCTTGGGCTGCCCTGGACGATTGCGGCGATTTACTGGCACTACACACCTCCGACTGCGAGGTTGGGAGAGGAAGAGCTGAGGGAAACCTGCTGCGAAGATGGCGTGGAAGAGGCAAAGGAGATGAGGGGAAGAGGGAGGGAGAGAGAGAGGGAGCGAACATACAAGATAAGGCGGGAGCGAGGGAAATGGCGGAGGAGGGAGTTGAAGAGAACATGATTGATTTCGAGTTTCAGGTGGTTGGAAACTTATCAAGGGACACCCGGCAACCGTCCAAGAATGTATCCAAGCGTGCAGAACAACAATGCTTTCCTGCCGGAGAACGGGGGCAACGGCGGGTTTGTGGTAGCAGGAGGGAACTTGGGGTTCAACACTATCTACTTCACGATCCTCACCGTCATAGCCATCTCCACTTTGCTGCTCAGGCGCTTCGTCTATGGACACGAACTTGGAGGAGAAGGAATGATTAACAAAGTTTCGGTAAGCGAGGAGGATACAAAGATGTCGCCTCATGGTCGGTGCAGGCTGCTCTGTTCCTGCTGTTGTGGTTCGCCTATATCATAGTCGCAAGCTTACAGGTCAGCCTCCATCTGCTGTTCGCTCACACTCACAAGAAGCAGACTTACTATCCAAGCTCCTTCCCCGCCTTCTAGCTAACGCTGTTAATTTCCAAGCCCTCGACTTTTCACGATTTTTTTCCGTCTTGTTATACATTGATTCTCAACCATTTACTTCAAGGAATTCAAATCAAGTCGCACTTCTCGATGAACAGCCCACAACAGCTGCACTGTGTTAAGCCCTATGATCTGCTTCTCCCGATACTAAGCTTGCGAAAGTAGCGAGTCATACCAGCACATATTCCAATAACACCTAGACTCCATACTGCTTCAAGAACGCAAGTTTGCTGGTCTGATTCGCGTGATCATATTTCTTCATGCACAAGCTGGCGTCGGACTGGTTTGGACCGAGCGAGCTTCTGAACAACTTCACAGCACATGCCTCCAAAATCCTACCAGATCAAATCAGAGATGAAAACGTTTTCTACAACTCTCTCGACTTAAATTTCTCCCGCATGACAGATCTAAGCACACAGCTTGAAGGGAATGCTAAAATCTACTTTGTTCTCAATCTTGCTTCCACAAAATCACCGAGAAAAGTACTCTGTTGCATCGAGTATCCGCTAGGCACAACTCTATGACGCGCATGGAAATGCAGTGGATCTATTGTTTTCCTGCTAGCCCAGAGACTTTCCTGCAGCGATTCTGACCTAGAGAAACATGTTCGCTATCTTGACCTTCTCATACCGACCAAGCATAAACCAACAAACATCAGAGGAGACGAGGCAAGGTACTCCTTCATTGCACCGTTCAGCCCTCAGTGCGTAGGCTCACTCTATCGTTCTACTTCTCTTCCACCTGTTAACTACAGTGGACATAGATTCTTCCTCTCCTCACCTTGTCGACATCTTGGTATGCTTCGGCATCGCGAACGGCGTTGGCGCCTGCTTTCCGTGCATGGTTGAATCGGCGCTCTCAAGAGTCATCCAACACTACCCCCTCTAAATCCCTCTGAATCACCCCTCCAATAGCATTACCCCCTACCCCTTCAATAATACTAAAAATAACCCCAGATTCCCCTTACACCACCCCACCCTATTTTAAACGATATCAAATACACCCGTAGGACAACATTTTGGGTACCCCATGAGGGATTCTATTGTACCCCTCTTTGAGATTAATTTAGAACCCGTAGCATAGTACCCCCACCCCTCTTCTTCTAGCTCAAGAAGAGAGAAAGGAGTTTTTAACTTAACTTTTGAGTAAAAGATGTAGAGGGCAGCAAGAAATGACGGGGAGGGGAGAAGGGGGGGGGGTAAGAAGAAGCAGAGGAAAGCAAGTAGCGATGCATAGAGGTAGATAGTGAAGACGAAGCGACAGTGAAGCGATGCCAGGCTGAAGGAGGAGGGAAAGTCATACAAGGCAAGGACTTGACGATCAACTTTATGTTTGTGACTCATTGTTCCACCCACTCTGAAATCCTTTGGTTGAAGGTGCAATAGTCAGTCAAAGTCGTAATTGAGAACAGCATAAGGATGTGCAGACTCGTTTCTTGCTGCCTTCTTCTTGTTTGCTTGCCACACGCCTTCCCATTTGCAGCAATCCCTTCTGTCAAGGTGCCTGAGACCTTCGGGGCCTTGAGAAAGTTTTTGGACTTGCAAAAGCATGATTCATCCAAGTTGCTGGCTGGCCTGAGGCAACATGTGAGCAGGAGAAGGCCAACAGCTCACAGTCTATCAAGGATGTCTGGTGGATCGAGCGGTGAGATAATTCGGCGGGAAGTGCTCACTGAATCTCGCTGGCAGAGACTAGCATGGGGATTCTTGTGTTCATTACGTGTGTTCCGGGAACCGAAGAGGCTTTCAAGGAAGCCTCCCTCAACAATGCCAAGAACAGTGTGCAAGAAGCTGGTATTGCTCGCTTCGACTGCATTCAGGTTTGGGATGCAAAGTAGCTTCGTGGGGGGCAACACTGACAGTAGCCTCCTGACAGAGCATCACCGATCCTACCAAGTTCGTGCTCGTGGAGGTGGCTCTAGTCTCGTCACCCCCTCGTGCGTTGACGGCTTCCTTGCGATCAGGTGTACAAGACGGGAGCGGACGGGCAGGCAAAACATCGGGAAACCGCACATTACTTGAAATGGAGGGACACCGTCGCCGACATGATGGCGGAGCCCAGGACGGCGGTCAAGTACAACACGATCTTTCCTGAATCCTTCAAAGGATGGGATGTGCCCCAGGAACTCAGCAGCGGGGGAGCAGGTGCGCTCTGGGGAGGAGGGAGGTGAGGTGCTGATCGGGGGGCAGAGGACGGAAAGGACAACCTACTGGCCGTACACGTCTCGGTGCAGTGCAAGCCCGGCACTGAGAATGACTTCATTCAAGCTTCCGTTGAGAACGCCAAGAACAGTGTGAGGGAGCCGGGCATCGCAAGGTTTGATGTCCTTCAGGTGAAGTAGCTCCCGATGAGCGTTCGTGTCTGCATCCGAACCCTCCGAGGCTGGACTCACACGTGGAGTAGAATCAGGAGGATGCGACCAAGTTCCTCCTCATCGAGGTCTACCGCAGTGAGGCTGCTACCCTCGAGCACAAGGAGACCGCGCACTACAAGGTGAGAAGCATGGCCTTGCTTGCTCGTGGGGTGAGACTGACCCTCTGGTTCCAAGAAATGGAGAGACACCGTCCAGGATATGATGGCGCAACCTCGATCGGCCTTGTGAGCTGCCTCCTATCTTCAATTCTTACTCTCCCTCCCTCTCCCTCCCTCCCTCCCTCTCCCTCCCTCTCCCTTCCTCCCTCTCTCTCCCTCCCTCTGCCTCTCTTCCTTCCTCCCCCAACACACAAATCCCCCTCTGTCCCTTCATTTTCCTTTCCCGTCTCCCTTTTGCCGTTGTTTAGACCTTGCCAACAGGAAATACACGTCTTGCTTCCCCTTTCTCGATCAGAACTGGAAGTATCCCCTCTGACTAGGTGATTCCTGTGCGGTAAACGCTCCTTGTGCTTGACCGGCGACTGCCTTGCAGGACGAAGCAAGCTCTAGAAACGACAGGACACGCGCGTGTGTAGATGCGAGTTACATTACAGTATCCTCTATCGCTTCTTCTGGTGATCTAATCCCTCGTCATGAAGTCGCCTCCGTTGTGCATGTCCCAGCCCTGCAGGTCCGTCATCAAACCCCTTCTCCATTCCCACCGCTGGCTCACATTGACAAAGGTGTCGGTGATGGGCTCGCCAGAACGATGAAGAGTCCGGGCCACCAACTGCCATTCAAAGCTCAACCCCCCCGCCAACAGACGCTCACTCCCGCTCTCCTCGGTACCCACCTCCTCCGGCAGCTCCTCGTCTTCAAGCTCCCCTTGGAAGCCGAACGGATCAGCCTTCCCGTTGAGAGATCCCCTGGCGATCTGACCCCTCACATCAGTCTACCCCTCCCTTGCGCCTCCTCCCCCCTCCCCCCACCTGCTTCGTCAACGGGTCGTCGCTCTTGGAGCACTTGCCTGGCCTGCAGTCTGGTGCCTTGCAAGCTGTGTGCCTCCGCTCGAGCACCTGCCACGCCCACGGCTCAGCCCTCCGACGCTCCTCCTCTTGTCCTCCTACCTCCTTCAACGGACATCGGCTGCACGTCCGCCTGCATCGCTCGACAAGCGGCGTGACCCTGGGAAACCCTTTCTTGCGGTCGTATCGAGCTTCCAGCACGCTTTTCGTCACCGTGTTCATCAGCTGCTTCTTCATCTGCCTCGTAGACGGGAACGAGTCCGAGGGATACCCGTACGAGTCCTGCATGTACTGTGCGGCGTCTCCCCACACCATCTTGAGCAGCTCAGGATCCAGCGGAGACTTGTGGTCCGACCCGTACTCCGAGTGCGCGAACTGCAGCAGCCGCTGGTCTTGCAGCCTGAGCACCAGCGTGCAGCCGTCAGGTTGCCGGGCCCGCCTCTCACACCCTCCCTGACTACCTCTCCTTGTCCGCCTCGGACAGTCGGGCGTCCTTGCTGTAGAGCGGGTCTGTCCTGTCTCGGTCCGCCTGGCCGAAGAACGCTCCTGCCTCCGAGAAAGGCGACGCGCTCCTCGGGTCCCTACATCCTGCTGTCAGCAGCGACCTCCCCGCCCCAGCCCCAGAGTCAAGGCATCGTACCTGGGAGATCTGAACCTGTCCCCAGTCCCGTCTTTGTGCTGCTGGTCGAAGCCCGAGATCCAGTTGTCTCCGAGGTCGGCTCCGTCGCTATGAGGGTAACGCTGCGGGACAGTGTTGTGCATGTTGGGCTCGATTCCGGATCTCCTGTCGCGCTCTTCTCGCTCATAGCTGTAGTCGCTTGACTCGCGAAGGTACTTCTCGTAATCCTCGATGTCTCGCGCAACCTGTTTCTTCCAGCGGTCGCACTCATCTGGATCAGGCTTGGTGGTACAAGCAGGGGGAGGGTTGTCGTAGGTAGGACGTTGTCTTGCAACATGATTGTGATCTTGATTCACGTGACCTTCATGTTGTTCATGACTGCCATGATGTTCGTTATTCCCATGACTCTCTTGTCCCTGATGATGTTCTGAATGATGCTCCTGATGACTGGTTGAATGTTCAGAAGCTCCTCCGCCGGCATTGAACAAGGCTGTGCTCCTGTGTCTCTGCCGCCCCTCTGCATCAGCTCTACTCCTCCCCCTTCCCTCCCCCTTACCTGCTTCAACCCTGCTCCAAAGGTCCCTCGCCTAATCTATCGTTC
>NW_005434662.1:295870-300114 GCF_000315625.1 Guillardia theta CCMP2712
GAGCAACAGAGACAAAGAGAGACAGAGAGACAGACAGAGGCAGACAGCGAGAGATAGGGAGGGAGGGAGGGAGGGAGGGAGAGAGGGAGGGAGGGAGGGAGACTCACCGCGTGTTGCCATCCGAGGATACAGAGCACAGCGAGCGAGCAGGCGAGCAAGCTGAGCGCTACGTGATGACGGGAAGCTCGGAGGATGCTGGGATGGAATCGGTATGCCATGAATGCAGTAGGAGCGGAAGGTCTGTGAAGGGCTGGAAGGATCAAGGGCTTGACGCCAAGAGTGGATTGTGCCTATCACCATGTTCAGAAATGTTTTCGGCCAGCAACATATCCCCTTGTGCTCACTTCTACCCTTTTCTTCTCTGTCGCTAGCTTTTCTCTTCCCTTGCTTGCCTTGTCCTCACGCACAAACTCCCTCGTTCCCTTCCTTCAGATTCGTCGCTGCATTTCCTCTGCCCTTCCTCAACATCCCTGTGTCGCCTTGTCTCTTCAGGTTCAGCACAAACCTTTTCGAAACTTTCCTCTTTGTTTTCAAAGCTTTGAAATGATATTGAGTCAAATCAAATTTTTTCGGAATAAAGATTTATAAAGTTGTATGATGACACGGAAATTTCTTTTTTTTTTCGTCGGTTCCGGTTAAAATGCAACATGGGGCGAGTGTGGGCGAAGAGAAGAAACAAGCGATGCAGAGAGGGGGGGGGAGGCTGGAGAGGGAGACACGCACACAGGGAGGGAGGGAGGGTGGAAGTATAGCAAGTCGGAGAGGGAGTATGACAGTGCAGGGGTAAAATCAAAGGGGAGATGATGTGGTGGGCCATGAAGAAGAGGAGATGATTTTAGAAAGAGAGGAGGACACGTGGAGAAAGGATGGCACAGAAGGAATCAACGTCAAAGCGCAGGGGAACATGCAAAGGCAGATATAATGAGATAGGAATGGGAATGGAGAAAGAAACGAAGGCAGGTGTAAGAAGATTACAACGAAGCGAGGAGGAAGGAGAAACTGTCAAGTAAAACAGGAGGTCTATCTATTTGCGTTTCCTACATGTTGTGTGCTGGTTCCACGTAAAGGATATCAAATTGCTCTTTCTTGGAGTGGTTACCCTGTTCCCCTTGCAATGAAAGTGCTGCCTCACAACTCGTTAAGAAACATAACATCATAACATCCGTATTGCATTGAACTTGCTGTATGCCTGTACTGACATGACAAACACGACGTCGGTTTCAAACAGAGAGAAACAAGTAGATCTTGAATGATCTAAATATGCAAAAAATGTGGAGGTAAACGAAGTATAGTTTCGAAATCACAGTTGAACCCCACCGCCTCCCTCGTCCTGAAGACTTACAGCAGATAAATATTCCATCACAGAACTACTCCACTCCACTTCTTCATGTCATCTGGTCAGCCTTCATGAAGTCTACACCGTTGTGCATGTCCCAGCCCTGCAGGTCCGTCATCAACCCCCTTCTCCATTCCCACCGCTGGCTAACCCGAATAATAGCGTCGGTGATGGGCTCGCCATAGCGGCTGAACGTGCTCACAAGATTGCGTTGCGAGGCAACAACCTGCCATTCAAGACTCAACCCCCCCGCCAACAGACGCTCACTCCCGCTCTCCTCGGTACCCACCTCCTCCGGCAGCTCCTCGTCTTCAAGCTCCCCTTGGAAGCCGAACGGATCAGCCTTCCCGTTGAGAGATCCCCTGGCGATCTGACCCCTCACATCAGCCTACCCTTCCCTTGCGCCTCCTCCCCCCTCCCATGCGCCTCCTCCCCCCTCCCCCCACCTGCTTCGTCAGCGGGTCGTCGCTCTTGGAGCACTTGCCTGGCCTGCAGTCTGGTGCCTTGCAAGCTGTGTGCCTCCGCTCGAGCACCTGCCACGCCCACGGCTCAGCCCTCCGACGCTCCTCCTCTTGTCCTCCTACCTCCTTCAACGGACATCGGCTGCACGTCCGCCTGCATCGCTCGACAAGCGGCGTGACCCTGGGAAACCCTTTCTTGCGGTCGTATCGAGCTTCCAGCACGCCTTTCGTCACCGTGTTCATCAGCTGCTTCTTCATCTGCCTCGTAGACGGGAACGAGTCTGAGGGATACCCGTACGAGTCCTGCATGTACTGTGCGGCATCTCCCCACACCATCTTGCGCAGCTCAGGATCCAGCGGAGACTTGTGGTCCGACCCGTACTCCGAGTGCGCGAACTGCAGCAGCCGCTGGTCTTGCAGCCTGAGCACCAGCGTGCAGCCGTCAGGTTGCCGGGCCCGCCTCTCACACCCTCCCTGACTACCTCTCCTTGTCCGCCTCGGACAGTCGGGCGTCCTTGCTGAATGCGGGTCTGTCCTGTCTCGGTCCGCCTGGCCGAAGAACGCTCCTGCCTCCGAGAAAGGCGACGCGCTCCTCGGGTCCCTACATCCTGCTGTCAGCAGCGACCTCCCCGCCCCCAGCCCCAGAGTCAAGGCATCGTACCTGGGAGATCTGAACCTGTCCCCAGTCCCGTCTTTGTGCTGCTGGTCGAAGCCCGAGATCCAGTTGTCTCCGAGGTCGGCTCCGTCGCTATGAGGGTAACGCTGCGGGACAGTGTTGTGCATGTTGGGCTCGATTCCGGATCTCCTGTCGCGCTCTTCTCGCTCATAGCTGTAGTCGCTTGACTCGCGAAGGTACTTCTCGTAATCCTCGATGTCTCGCGCAACCTGTTTCTTCCAGCGGTCGCACTCATCTGGATCAGGCTTGGTGGTACAAGCAGGGGGAGGGTTGTCGTAGGTAGGACGTTGTCTTGCAACATGATTGTGATCTTGATTCACGTGACCTTCATGTTGTTCATGACTGCCATGATGTTCGTTATTCCCATGACTCTCTTGTCCCTGATGATGTTCTGAATGATGCTCCTGATGACTGGTTGAATGTTCAGAAGCTCCTCCGCCGGCATTGAACAAGGCTGTGCTCCTGTGTCTCTGCCGCCCCTCTGCATCAGCTCTACTCCTCCCCCTTCCCTCCCCCTTACCTGCTTCATCTCCTCCCCTAGCAGCTTCATGGTCTCCCACTCCATCTTCGCCATGGCAGACATCATCTCCATCTCTCGATCCACGCGCCTCGCCCCGGCCCTCCTCTTCTCGCCGGTCCCCTGGCCCCCTCCCCGGTCAGCTCCCTTGCCTGCCTCTTGCACAGCCCGACGTCGGGCGACGCCTCCTACCTCGTGGGCCTTCTGGACCAGCTTCTGCGCTCGGCGCATCTCTGCTCTCAGTGCTGGAGGCTCCCCGTAAGTCTCCTTCCTCCTCCCCCCCCCTCGGTCTTACCGTCCATGTCTGCCTGCCGCTGGGACCGCTCGCCCTCAACCTTGGCCCTGAGCGTCTGCCCCTCCCGTCAGCCCCTTGCATCACCCGCATCCCTCCCGCTCGTCCTACCGACGCGACGAGATCTGCCTTCCTCATCTTCTCGACATCCGACCTCTCCTGCGACCTGACGCGGTCGATCCTCCCTCGGATCTCTCGCAGCTTCTCGTCCTCGCTCCGAAGCCTCGTGCTCGCTTCTCCCACATCAGCTCCGCTCTGCACATACGCCAGCCTCACGTCACCAGCCCCCGAAGCCCCCGAGGCTCCTCCTCTGTCTCACCCTTCGCCTCGACGACCTACGGTCCTCTCGCGTCAGCAGCTTGTCCGCAGACGTCACGTCCGCCTCAAGCCCCGCCATCTCCGACTGCTCCCCCGTCAGGCTTCCTCGCCCTCTCTCCTGCGCCCCACCTCCGCATCGAGACGCGCGAGCGACACTCGCCGGCTCCCCTGCTGCTTGAAACACTAGCGAAGAAGTGCCAGATGGGCTTTGAGTTAGAGCATGTCGATCTCTGGAATTGTAACATTGAAGCTGATGTAAACCGGGTCTCTGGTCTCTTTACCAAGCAAGTAAGATAAGCTACAACACGGATTATCAGCTTCTTTTGCCCCTCCCCCATCTCCCAAGTCTCAAAATCCTCCGCGACATTGCAACCCACAAGCCCAAGCCAACGAGCTTGATCGTTTCTTCAGAGGCAACTGCCAAGAGTCTCACTCGAAAAGCTCACATACAACTTGTTGACGAACCAGAGTGTAGGCGTCGCCCATGTTGTCCTGTGATGCTGCCAGAGATCTGAGAGCAGAGTAAGTAGTGAAAGACATACTTGAAACAGGTACATCAGCGCCTCTTGCTGCTCTGTCTCGTACTTCTTCTTCTCAAGGTCCGCATGCAGCAAATCCCACAACCTGCTAGATCGACCGCCAGG
>NW_005434662.1:300214-309850 GCF_000315625.1 Guillardia theta CCMP2712
GACTGAGCGAGAGAGAGAGAGAGAGAGAGAGAGAGAGAGAGAGAGAGAGAGAGAGAGACAGAGAGACAGACAGAGAGAGAGACACACACAGAGAGAGAGGGGTGGGGGGTGGGGGGACTCACCGCGTGTTGCCATCCGAGGATACAGAGCACAGCGAGCGAGCAGGCGAGCAAGCTGAGCGCTACGTGATGACGGGAAGCTCGAAGGATGCTGGGAGGGAATCGGTATGCCATGAATGCAGTAGGAACGGAAGGTTGGTGAAGGGCTGGAAGGATCAAGGGCTTGACACCATGGCGCGATCACTCCTGCGTCCACAGGCTGCTAAGTAACATACAATAGCTTTTTTTCGCAATGGCTCACAGATATATACTTTGACTTCGGAGCAAACTAATTACTTTGCTGTCAATGGTTATCTCTGTGGACTTCGCTCTCGTACAGGGCATGGAAACATGTATCTTAAGCTATAATCATCACCTGCTCAGCCTCCCTCGAATCTTTCGAATGTATTGCTAAGTCATAGAGTCCCATAACAGACAGCATTTGAAATCTTTCGCGGCAAAGAATCTTGTCAAACTTCGACTCTCCAAGATCGTCCTGTCTACCGCTGAAAGCCCAGGAAGCTCTGTTTCTGTTCACCTCTCTGGAATAGTTTCAACGTTGCTGCTTGAAGAATCAGCTACTTCTGCTCTTCGCTCCTTCCCTTCTCTGGTTTACATCGGACATGGACAAAGATGAAGAGTCAAACCAAGTTCGACACTGTCATGCTCCCCCACCCCCCTTTCACCCACTAAACCACCCCCCTTTTGTATACTTCCCGTTCAATATAGGAGTCGGGTCTCGGAGGCGAGTTGCCGTGGGCGAGCGGCAGGATCAACTTGACGCCGGGCCGCGCACCGTGAACGGTCCACCGTCTGACTTGTATCAGTCTCAGACACTGACTGACTCAGTGATGAGTCGGAGCGGCCCGCGGCGCGCCGGGCCGGCCCGGGGGCGGTAGACGCAGCCCCGGCATGATGGCGCGGCGGGAGCCTGTCACGGGGCCACTGGGCCACTGGCCCGGAACGTCCGAAGTTGGACGGTGCTGCCATCGGAGGACGGACGGCCGGGCCGGCGGGGTCACGGGCCGACCGGCCAGCCCGGGGAGTCCGGCCGCCGGGCCGGGGCGCGGCCGGCGGGGCCTCGGTGGGGCCGGCACGGTATCGGATCCATGATCCGAGGCGCCCCCGGGCGCAAGCCTCAGTGCCAGCCCGGGCCCGTCGGGCGGCCCGGCAGCTCAGCTACCGTTAGACGGTGACTTTTCCGACAAGTTTACTGAGCGACCCGGCGATGCGCGGCACTGCGGCACTCAGGGCCCGGCCGCCGGGGGCAGGGCGCGGAGGCCCGGACTCGGAGGCCGCCGCGGCCGCACCGATCGGACGGTCATGCCGCCCCGGGCCGGGCCCCGGGCCGCCGGCGCTCAACGCCGGTGCCCGGTCCGACCGGGTCCGACTCAGAGCCTAGCGCTACTCAGATGATGGCCCGGCGGCCCGGTGGCGGCCCGACCAGGCCACCGCCCGGTGACGGTGTCCGAGCCGGCGGCCCCGGCGGCGGACATCGAGTCACTGCGTTGCTGCGGGCGTCAGGTGCCGCCACACATGATCAGTCGGAAGCTGACAGACCCCACCCCCTCATTTCATAGCCGATGACTCTTGGAGGTCAGCAGCACCCGTCATGGTTACTTCTCGCCCACATAAAGGTTAGATGACCCCTACCTCTCCATGAACACACCAACCCCCGTGGACTACCACCCCACCCTTGAATTCCAAGACTCCACCACTCTAAAACACTTATTAGCTGGATCACCCGTCCAGGGAAATTCAAACAACCTCCTCCTCTACCTCTACGCCTTGCTCCACTACCCCTCCATATTCTCATCCATTTACCGTTAAAGTTGAGTGATCTGTTTCAATTTATGCAAAGTACCCTCATTTTAACAGGAGTCGGTACCGGTATCATGTTTTTATGATTTTCACTACCCCTTCAGTCGAAGTAAAATGGTACACCCCACCCTGTGAATACCCTACCCCATGAGATACGACTACTCTAACATAACCCCCAGGCTTTTCCTCTCCCCATACTACCCTCCGCTACAGCAAAACTGCCGCCAACTACCAAAAAAAACATTTGAAAATCTCAATCATGGGACCCCCACCACCTACCCATCCCCATACCCTGTATATGATCTTGGGACCCTACCTCCACCATTGCTGCAGCCAGCCTCGATAATTTAACTCAACCAAATATGGTACCAAACCTCTCACACGTGAACAGCCGCCCCCCACCTCGCACATTCAACCTACCCCTCCTGATAATGAACCCACCCCCTTGGATAGGGTTGTACCATGCCTACCGTGGACTTGTAGACGTTTGTACCCACCCTTGAGACGGAACTCAGTCTCGTTGATAGTCACCCCCTTTGATACCAGCATTTAGTACCCTACCCATAGGAATAGAGTAGCTCTCTCGTACCGAACTACCCCCTCTCTCCTATTTCCACCACCCAACCTAACCTGGTGCCCAGGCTTTCAAGTCGAAGGTCGGGCTATTAAACGTTCTGATAGGAATTTGCTTCAAGGGTCCCTGTGATTTTTTTAATTACATAGTAAAGTTCAATTTTATCATCAATGTGCCAAATATACGTAGATAATTTCATTTTGAAAGAAAGAAACATTCAACTTGTAGGAAATATTATTTTCGAAATCTAGAAATATTTCTTCTGGGGATCAAATTTCGGAGAGCAAATACCTCTAATGAAAAAACGTATCTCCAAGTTTGAAATCTCACATACCCCACTCGTTCTCGACCAACTACCCCACGTCGATAAACCCCTGTCTCCCTAGTTTACCACCCCTATCATTGATAGCGATATCCCTACCCCCACCCCCTTTTTTCCACCTGCCTTCTTAACCGCACCATCCCTTCCCGCCTGCAGACGCGGTATGGCCGCAGGAAGCGCATCTGCATCTGCCGACATCTCCTCACCATCATCCACCCAGAAGGGACAGAGAAACCACATGCCCAATCCTAAGAACCAGCAGAATCCCACAGCTAACGGTGCTGACCACTCCATGGTCGAGGAGGAGGTTGCCGATCTCCAACCTCCCTCTCCTGTGCCAGAGCCCGACGAGGCTGAGCATCTGGAAGCAGTCAAGGCATTTCGTGAGTCGAATGAGGCCAAAGAGAAGATCCTTGTAAGTGAAATATAATGCGATGTGTTTTGAACCTTGATGTGACACGATTTTTCGCCAGCTTCAACTTGACGAAGAAATCGAGCAGTACAAAGCCAAGAGGGGAGCCTTCAATGCTGAAATTAATGAGGTTCGTAATGAGTTAAAATCCCACCGCGAAGTCCTTCGCGAAGTCGCCAAGGAGCGTGAAAAACTCATGGAAGAGGTCAAGAAGCTTCAGGACAGGAACAAGTTGAATGAAGCTCGTGTCCAAAAAATGAGGAAAGAACTACGATCAGTAGATGTCATGGAAATCGACCAAATGATTGCAGATTTGAATACCAAGCTTGAGACAAACACAAATGATCTCAAGACAGAGAAAGAGATCATTCGTGAAATCAAAAAGCTCACTGGTGACAAGGAGAGAATCAAGGAATGGAAGACTGAGCGTGACGCGGTTGCCGAGAAGAAGAAGGAGATCGACGATCTTTACAGCCTTCGCAAGTCGAAGACCGAAAACTTCAACGCTCTCCGTGAGAAGGAAAAGGAACTTGTTTCTCGTTTGGAGTCACTTCGTAGTGGAGATGGGGTTCCTGACGGAGTCAATCCCAGTCAAAAGGTTACCGACTTGCTGGGAGAAAAAGCTAAGGTGATCGAAGAGATTAAAGCAAACCGGCAGTCAATCAACAATGCACATGTTGCCTACAAGATAAAAATGGCGGAGTATAGGTAATCCACTTTTCAAAGGATTTTGCAACAGTATGATTGTTTCTTGCAGGGAATACAAGCGTGCGCTTGCAAGCTACGAGAGAAAGGTTGAAAAAGTTGAATACCGAAAGAGGCAGGCCGAAAGAGCTGCAAAAGCTGAAAAACTTAAGGAAGAGCGCAAGCAACGAGCTCAGCAGAAGCAAGAAGAGAGGAAGTTGATGGATAAGCGAATGGCGGCAATCGCTGCTGGCTGTCAACTCTTTGTGGGTGGTCTGGCTATTCGGTGCACCGAAGAGGACCTGAGCTCATACTTCAAGGACTTCGGTACTATCACAGATGTTTATTTGGTTCGAGACAACGATACGAAGCTCTCCCGAGGCTTTGGTTTCGTGACTTTCAGCGACAAGGATTCTGCACATGCGACTTTGAAGTCTTTGAATGGGAAGGAGAATAAGTCACTCTGCCCTCTGCATGGCAAGCTCTCGATTCGTTTCGCAGAGAAATCCAAGACGCAGATTGAATGGGAGAAACAGCGGGCTGGTCAATCCAAGAAGGCATCCGCAGCAAAGCAATCCCCGGCAGCTTCGTCCGATGCTGTCGAAGGTGATCAAGATGATGAGAAGGACGTGGAAGAAGCGCAACCAGCTTCAAATGACCTTGACGAGGAGACTGGAACTGACGATCAGAATGGCTACTCTGAAGATACTGCTTCTCCAGGTGCTTGTGATGCGATGTGTTGCTATTGAAACTGAGAATGTGTGCAGAGTCCAATCACTCTGGTGGGAAAGCAAGGAAGGAATGGAAGGCAACGCGCACTGAGTGGACGGTGAATTTGACATCTTAATTCTTGTTGTTATCTCACTTTGTTGGGGTTACAGAACGGCACCCAGGACAATACTTGTACAGATCAGGTCGTAACCCCATGCTCGTAGCCTTGAGTCGGCTCTCACCACATCTTCTTATTCACTTTTTGATCGTAGTCTGGTATTCTATTAAATAGTTATGCTGTCGAAAACTACAAACCTTAACATCGTCGTCACTGTTACAAGTAGTAGTCTCGCAGGCGGAACCTTAACATGACAGTCTAGCTTCACAGCAAGTCTCAGTTCTGGTGAGATGAGCGAGTAAAACGATGACGACAAGGCTCGTGAGTGTGTGGATGACAAACAGCAGCAGCAACAATACGAAGATGCCGCTGCTTCGTTTGCACAGCTGTGTAACAAGTATGGACGATTCGCAGACTGTTCCTTGTTTGTTCAGACAGGTGGGGTAGTTTTGATACCCATCAATAGTCCACATATCTTGATGGAAAATAAGGGGTACAGAAAGATATGTGTGGGGTGCTGCTGTACTGGGGGTAGGGTATAAAGGGAAGGATCCATCTGCAGGGAGGCAGGGAAGTACTGCAGTAGGAAGCATCGAGGAGGGAAGAAGAAGCATCAAGGAGGGAAGAAGAAGCATCAAGGAGGAAGGGTCTGACAAGGAGATGTCATGGAGTGCCGTCAGATGCCCCATGATGAAGGAGGAGACCTGGGTGTAAGGCACGTGGCGGGAAAGTTGTAAAACCGTGGTTGAGATCTGAACAACAAGGTTGTGAGGATGCGAAACTTCGTCATCAAGACCATTGTCCTACTGGTTCTGTGTGATGTCTTGACGTGTATGACTGAAAGCCATCCATCCCTGGCCTTCGTGAACCACCTGCACTTGCTCTCACGTTTCTGGTCGAACTCGAAGCTCCAGAGTTGTTTGCGGCCAAGCCATGCTGCATGCAAGACAAGAACAGCAGTGACGTGTCAAGGGTATGCGATGGATGCGTCTTTCAGAGACAAACGCCTTGACTTCATCAACTCTCGTCCTCTCAGTGAGCAGCGAGCAGAGCTGAACAAAAAGCATATGGACCGAGAAGCGATCTATCAGACCATGAAGCGCAGGATCCGAGCCTCTTCGTACGAGCTGGGGCTGCAGGACCTACGAAAGTTCTTCTCGCAGTTTGACATCGACAAGGACGGCGTGATCGACTGGAGCGAGTTCCAGTCGCTGCTGGAGAGGATGGGCCTGCGCCCATTCATGCTCTCTGAAGCCGAGAAGAGGATGATCTTCAAGGAGATGGGAGCCAGCCAACGCAACCTCTATGTGCAGGCGAGAGAATTCTTCAAGTGGATGAAAGGAGCGAAGCAGGAGGAGATCGAGCTTGAGAGGACTGAACCCGATCTCGAGCGCAAGGTCGCTGTGCCAGGCAAGTTACCCCCACCTCCTACCCTCGAGCAGCGCAGCAAGCTTGTCTCGGGATGGACGTATGGCGCGAGCTCTGCTTTTTCTCCGGTATGATCACTTCTGTTCTGACGATGCTCTGTGACTTGTCGCTTGCAGGACGAGCAGAAGGCAGAGCCGATGGAACTTGTGGACGCCAACGAGCAGCCAGGGGTTGGGAACTTTGGAGTTGACAAGTACATGCGAGACATTCTTCGTTGGACAAGCACTCCGGAGAAGCAAGTGAGGGAAGTAGTCTACTTCCTCGCCAACGAAGTCAGCGTCCCCCCAGCAAGCTGGAGCCGCTGGCCATCGCACACCCCGAAGTCTTCGAGTCCTCAGTTGACTTCACCCTGCGCAAGAATGTTGAGTTCCTCCTGGAGATGGGCGTCCCCAAGTCCAAGATCCCCGTGCTCGTTCTCAAGGCCCCAGATCTCCTCCTCACCGGCAGGTTCCTCGTACAGGACTTGGTTGCGTTCCTCATCGAGATCGGGGTGCGGGAGGAGAGGGTCGGACGGTGCCTGTCGAGAAACCCGCAGATGCTAATGAGCGGCCTGCAGTCGAGCATGATCAGCACGCTGGAGTTCCTGATCATCGAGGGAGGCATCCCAAGGAGCAAGGTCGGCGAGGTGATCGAGATGTTCCCCTTGCTCATGAGCTACAACGTGGAGTTCAACCTGCGTCAGAAGATCAACTTCCTCAAGCTGGAGTTCGAGCTGGAGCCGGAGGCCATAGGGAGCATCCTCTACAAGTTCCCGCAGCTGCTCGGGCTGAGCCTGGAGGCGAACATCAAGCCGACGACCCAGTTCCTTATGGACACCCTGAGGATGACGAAGGAGGACTTGACGCGGCTCATCCTCCAGACCCCTCAAATCCTCGGCCTCAACGTGCACAAGAACTTGGAGCCCAAGATCGACTTCTTCCTCCAGGAGCTCGGAGTCCCGTTGGACAAGTAAACGCCGCCGCTCCTCCTCCCCTCGTGCATTGCTTATCACTTTCACAGGCTGGTTGCTGCTGTTCGCACGGCCCCGTCTCTCCTCACCCTCAGCGTCTCGTCCAACTTGCGACCAAAGGTGAAGGAGTGAAGACATATGAGGTGGCGGGGAGTAAAGCAGATCCTGCAGATGATCTACCTCACCACCGATGGCGGATACTGTGTAGAGGACATCATCAAGTCGCCCACTGTCTTCCTTTACAGCATGAACAGGATGAAATCGCGAGTGGAGGTGAGGAGTTGGAAAGGGGGGTGTAGAGGGATTATGACGTTGAGCTGCAGACGATGAAGAGGATGAAGAGAAGCATAGGACTATCATCGCTCCTCTCCTTCTCTGAGAAAGGTATGAACAGCCACTCCCTCCCTCCCTCCCTCCCTCCCTCCCTCCCTCCCTCTCTATTGACTGCCCCGCAGATTTCGAGATGCGCTTCCTCAACTAAAGTCTCTCGAAGTTGTAGAGGGTCGAACACAAATACCAAGCCAACAACTCAAGCTCCTTGTCTTCCCACTTTCAGTTTCCTTCACTCAGCAAAACCACCGTCCCCCATGTACATCATACATACTCCTTCTCCACCGTATACGCAGGCTCGGCCGACTCGTACGGGGAGACGTTGACGACCACGAACGAGAACACGGCCTTCACGCAAGTCAGGGGGCAAGCAATGAATGAGAACGTATCTCTACCTTGGAAGTCACATCGAGGAAGCAGTACAAGATCGCTTCCACACTCACTCCCACTGCTCCGATGCCCGGGCCCAGGATCCACACCAAGGGGTACAAGCTCCAGGTCACGATAGTCAGGAGCGCCGCCTTGTCGAAGAGCTGTTGCTTGTCGGGGTTCTCCTTATCTGTGGAGGCAGGTCACCACGACATGGCGGAGAGGACAAGTCCTACTACCGAGCAGCGTCTGACGGAACTCTCGTAGGATGATGTACACGACCATGACGAAGAGAACAAGGCCGAAAAAGAACCACAACCACTTGGCCAAAGGCACCAGGCCGATGGCAGCCAGATATCCCGAGTATATCATCCCGACTGCTCACAGATCAGCGTCCCTGCAAGCCGGCACGCGACTGGACGAACCTGAAAACCCCATGCTAGCGAATATTGTTGCAACATCCTGCTCGGCCAAAATCCCGAGGCTGAAGAGGATGAGGCTGCAAGTGAGGGCCCACTCCAAGTGTCTGAACTCTCGTCACAGGACCAAAGGATGGACATCGCCTCACGCACCTTATGTAGAAATATTGCCTGCATCCCTCGACCGTCTCCCAACCCATTCCACTGAACATTGCAAAATAGGAGAACACCGAAATCCCGCAAATGAAGGCATTCAAGTAGTAATGCTTCTGGATGGAAACATCTGCTTGAACGGCCTTGAATGCCATGAACAGAGCTGTTACTGTAAGAATAAACCAAGCTAACACCATGAAAACGCCGGCTGCAACATCCGTTAGTCGTGACGAGGAGCTAGGCTCTAGTGCTCACCAGCGGTTCCAATCTCTTGAATGGAGAGACAGTCAGAAGGAAGCATGCTCTCCATTCGCGCTGTTTCATCTTGGACCGCCATGATCCTGCCACCTCCATCACCGCCCGAATGAGAGAGGAGAGCATGACCAGACCCACCTGCGGCCCTCTCCCTCTTGCGAGGATGAGCAGGATTATCTATTCCACTGTGGAATAAACAACACTGTAAGGGTCAGCTGCAGCAAGTCGATCAGATACAACCAACACCCCTGGTGAGTTTGAACATGTACATGTCTCAGCTGTATATGTTCACATGGAATCCTTTCGGCTGCCCTCCCTTCAACCAATCGTCCCTTGTTTTCTGTTCCTTCTCCAATTCTCTCCTGTCTCATCTCGTCTCGTCTTCTCTCCTCTCCTCTCCTCTCATCTCATCTCCTCTCCTCTCATCTCATCTCATCTGCTCTCCTCTCCCCTCTTCTTTCTCCTTCGCATCGCGTCTCTTCGTAGTGACGGTTTTGTTTCCGTTACAATGGGATTACTTCAATAACCGAATCGTAACCCCTTATCCTTCACCCCACCCCATCATGATCACCTCGAAGTTGAGTACTCACCCCCAAATTTTTGTACCCCACCCACTACATAGGTCTGAAATACCCCCCATCACAGTATAAAATTCTCTACTTACATCACCCCACCCCTCTTCATGACTACCCCTGAAGCTTTACACCCTGTTGTTCATCCCCACCACGTCTCTGCTGGCGTCCATGCAGTGAGTTCAGCACCACCAGCACCACCAGCACCACCAGCACCACCAGCACCACCACCTCGTCCTCCTCGTCCTCCTCGTCCTCCTCGTCCTCGTCCTCCTCGTCCTCGTCCTCCTCGTCCTCCTCGTCCTCGTCCTCCTCGTCCTCCTCCTCCTCCTCCTCCTCTTTCTACTCGTCCTCGTCCTCCTCGTCCTCGTCCTCCTCGTCCTCCTCGTCCTCGTCCTCCTCGTCCTCCTCCTCCTCCTCC
>NW_005434662.1:309987-329540 GCF_000315625.1 Guillardia theta CCMP2712
GTACTCGTCGTCCTCATAGTCTCGTCCTGCTCGTCCTCGACATCGTAGTCATCCTCGTGCTCGTCATCCTAGTCGCATCCTGGTCCTGATCATGGTCGCAAGCCTCGTCATCATCGTCATCCTGATCCTCCTCCTCGTCGTGATGCTCATCATCGTCCTGATAGTGGTCGTGGTCTTTCTCCTCCTCGTCTTTCTCCTCCTCGTGGTCTTTCTCCACCACAACCAACACCACTTCATCGTCCTCTTCTTTCTCCACCTCATTCTCCTCCTCCTCTTTCTCCTCCTCCTCCCATCCGCCTCCGCCTTCCGCTCCTCCTCGCTACCACCACTAATAACTAATATCATCACCATTGCCATCACTATCAACATCATGCTCATCATCGGCATTGCCATCACGACCACAATCATCATGATCATTTCATTACTGCCCTCCTCTGTCGTCTTCTTTCTATCTTGCAGTCTTGTGGTTCATGTTCACCCTCTGTCCGCATTCCCTCCCTATCCAGTCACAACCTTCATCCTCTCCCTCCTCGTCCTCGTCCGCATTACTGACTTCTCCTTCCCCCCCTCATTGTCATTCTCTACCCTGCTCTCAAATAACTTTTCTTTCCACTCTCTTTTGCTTCCTCCTTCATCTCCTCCTCCGTCTTCATGTCTCCTTCAGCTCCCATAGCGACACCAGAAGTACACAGTGATCGCTTGCCTCTCTCTCTATTCTACTGTTTCTGTTCTGCACCATGTTGGCATTCGTTTTGTTTTCAGACCCCCTCCTTCACCACCGGCCCTCCATGCCTCCTGTGCCTTCACATCTCCCTCAGACGACCTTTCCACAACTCACTTAAACGTTCATCAGGTTCTGATCCAAGAATGCTGTGTTGAGTTGTCTTGGTTTCACTTCCCGCCGTGGTCATCTATCCAGCACACAACCCGGAGATGCCGAGTGAAGACAGCAAGGACGTCATGGTGAACGACAACGTTGACGGCAACGGGGGTGCGGGACAAGCGGCGAACGGGGAATCGGGCGCTCATACCCCGCTCAACGAAGAGAGCAGGAAGAACAATCGGAACCTAAGCATCCAGACTTCATGGAAGAGTGACGACTCGGGAGTGAAGTCTTCCGGGTCAGCACAGAGGACGGGACACTTCCAGGATCGAACTCCCAGCACTGTGTCCAGCTCCTCCGGTGCCAGGGTGGTGCAGCTGCAGAGCTCGACGGTGGCGGACGCGCGCCACCTCCTGCGGAAGACGAAGAAGGATGCCATCGGCAAACAGGAGGAGCTGCGAGAGCTTGTGAGTGTCCGATATCGCGACTTCATCGAGGCCGCAGACACTATCTCGGCGATGGGAACGAGGGCGAGGTAGCCGTGCACGGCGCTGCTTGCCGACCTGACTCGTGATGTTCAGGGAGATCATCCAGGTTGCTGGTTCGCTGGCTGACACGTGCGGGGAGCTGATGATCGGTTCGTGGAAGGCTGGGCGGGGGCAGGATGTAAGCGAGGCTTCTTGCTTGTCTGCTCTGATGTTGGGGCAGGACGACTCGAGGGCTGCCAGCGCCAAGGACCTGCTCATCATCCTGCAGGCACCAGAGCGCGTTGCGACGGCGATTGAGCAGAGCAAGGTGAGACGGGACTAGCTGCTGCCCTGAAGATGGGCAAGGATTGAAATCAGACTAACGGTTTGCTCAGTACTTGTACGCTTCCGTCCAGCTACTGACAGCCCGGGACTCGTATCGGTACTCTTCGCCATGGTGCCGCTCCTGCCCCCGGCAGCTGATCGCCGGCCCTGTAGGTTGCTGAAGCGGAGCCAAGAGAAGAGCATCAAGTCATGGCTTGCGATCCCATACGTCAGACTGCGAATCCAAAGCCTGACATGCAAGTCTCAGGTACATGTTCTCTTCCTTGGATGGTTTGTCACTCACCATTGTTGTCTCGTTCCACTCAGGCGGAAATGGTGGTCAAGGCGGCTGAAACTGCTCTGACGAGTGCGCATCCCTCCGCGAACATTGTGAGTGAAGTCCTGCTGAGGCCTTTGACTCCTCTGAGCATGCAGACATCCTGCGCCGGTTGCCGCCTGCTCGCTGACTTGAGCGCGCAGAACAAATCGGCGAGTCTGATGGGAAACGCAGTGGCGGCGATCGCGCTTGTCAACCAACTCTCTCTGCGAGACTCACTGGACGCCTACCTGGAGGCTCGGACAAGCGCAGTCAAGGGGCTCTGTCGGGGGATCTCGAGGGAGAGGGCTGGACGAGACCAGGGAGGAGACGAGGAGCTCATCGAGGAGCTGTCGTCCCTCATGGGCTACGCTTGCGATGCCATCGCACGGACAGTCTGCGACTCTCTCCTGCTCTACTGCACCCTTGAGATTCCCACCGGAGGGGAGGGAGGAGAGGAGGAGGAGGCTGGGAAGGAAAGGAAGAAGCTCAAGGAGCCTATCATGCTCAGCTACCTCAAGCCCATCGCCAACGCCAGCCTTCACCTCCGCTCGGACATGCTGACTGAGCTGGAGTTGCCGCACTGCCGCACCTCAGCGCTGTCCTGGCTCCGGTCCATGTGCGCCACTGTGCGAGCAGCCGTGAGCTCTGCCCTGCTCTGCATCTCGTCCGGATCCTCTCTGGCATCACTAGAAGCCGCCGTGCAGGACAGGGCCAACGCAGCAATTGAGAGCGGGGAGGACGCGATATGCTGGAAGATGGTGACTGAGGAGTCGCTGTGGAGCATGCTGTACCGCAGCCCCTTCACCACTCGCAGCAACCAGCTCGTGGCCGCCAGGTTCTCCTCCATCCAGGTCGCTCACTTCCTCGCAGAGGAGCTGCAGGCGATCTCGGAAGAAGACATGGAGCTGGTCGGGGCGCACAGCTCCACTGCAGACCTCTTCCAGTGTCGCCGTCCGTTTCTCGATCACCCTCCACGAGGGAAGGCAGAGAGGAGAGAAGATCGCGGCCGGATCTGGGAGAACAGGTGCAACGCGTGCTCGGCTCGCTTCCTCACGCAGCTTCACTCGGCCGTCATGGACTGCAAGCTGCTCGTGGGGCATCAGCAGGATGAAGGAGCTCAGAACGCTTCCAAGGACTCATCAGCTGAGGACGAGAGGATGCACCTGCTCCTGAAGAGCTCGAGCGAGGTCTCTTCCGCCGGGCTGTTCAACCTAACTGACTCGCTGCGTCACAGGCGGTGGATGCTTTTGCTGAGCTCCTCCTGACACAGGCAAGTCTTGCCCCCCTCCTCATTTTCTCGTCCTCCTGTCTCCTCCTCCTCCTCTGTTGCTCCTCCACTCAGTCCTCTCCTTACACCTTCACACGTGGGATTCTTGTCTCGCAGCTCACGTGCACCGCAGGTCAAGTCCCTCAAGGAGCTCGCAGAGCCTCGGCTGGAGCAGCAGAGGAAGGAGGTGCTGAGACAAGAGCGAAGCGGCACCATGATGAGCCTGGGAGGGAGCCGGGCAGCAAGAGACACTCGAGTGGAGCAGGTGAGCTTGCGGGCTCGTGGAGAAGGAGGGAGGAAGGAGATGGAGGGGAGGGAGAGGGACGGGGAGCGAGGGTCGTGACTGCGTGAACTCAGAGCCTCTACATTGCACAATGTGCAACTGGGGTGGAGGCGCATCTTAGCAGCATCCTGAAGCTGCTCCCTGCTCGCAACAAATCCTCGGAGCAAGAGAAGATGGCGGAGAGGGAGCAGGAGGAGAGGACGTCCAAACTTCTCTCGGCCGCCTCCCTCGGCCACGGGCTGTGGATCGAGTGGATTGTCGCCAACGCCTGCACCAAGTTCGGACTAGCGCTGCAGGAGGTGTGCGGTGGGGACTTGGACTCTGTCGGAGCAGGGGACGCCGTTCTCCAGGCTCCGCGCAGCAAAATTCCTGGGCTGCCTCTGCTCAGAGATCTCAAGAGGATGTGGGAGGAGGTTGAGATCTCGGTGGAGACAGAGGGCGGAGAGACCAAGACTGAGAAGGTGCGGGAGTTCATCCGTCGTCCTCCTCGTTGAGCTGCTGCAGGTGGCGGTCCCTTCCTCCGTCCTCCCTCACACGTTCGCTCTCCTCATGGACGTGAGCGTTGCAGTCCAGGAGGTTCAGTCCCCTCCTCTCAGCATGACGACGCTGCGATCGCTGGTGTCGAGCGTCCTCAAGGAGTTCGTCGCTGCTTACGAGAGCAGCACCAAGAAGGCACGTTGTCTCCACCATCACCCTCCTCTCTCCCTGCCCACTGCTAGTTCCCCTCCCTCCTCTCCGGGCTCTACTTGCTAGTCCTGAACAAGTTTCCACTTCCTCCTCCTTCTCACCCTCCTCCTCTTTCCTCGCCCGTTGCTAACTGCGCTCTATTATCTCAGCTCTCCCTCGAGCTCGAGTCTTTGAATGTTCAAATGCTCTTCGACTTCCTTGTCGCCAAGGATCTTCTTGCCGGCCATTCGTGAGCCTTCACTACCCTCCTCCTCCTCCTCCCCCTAACGCTCCGCTTTCAGTCTCCCGAGGGACTTCGAGTTGAGAATTCAGAGGGTGGAGGAGGCGCTTGAGGATCGTCTGGATCCGATCGACTGGAATTTTCAGAAGAGTTTGTTTCAAACCAACAGGATAAGAGCCTACCAGGTATGCCTCCTCCTCCTCTCTCTTCTACTCCTCCTCTCCCTATCTTCCCTTCTCTCGTTTCTTTCTCCTCCTCCTCCTCCTCTTTCTGTCCCCCAACATCTCCTTATCTCCCTTTCCCTTCCCTCCCTTCTTCTCTCTCTCCCCGCTCTCCCCGTCCTTCCCACTCTTGTGTCTCCACTCTTGCTGTTCGTTTGCCTCCTGGACCTTCTCACTTTCCTCTCAGCGTTACTCCGTCATCTTCGGTGCCATCGTTCAGCTCAAGCGCGTGCATGTCAGAGAGTCTTCGCTGCAGAGCGGATCTTTGCCGAAGCCTATCAATCTCCTCCCCCTTGCCCAGCAGCAGAATCGCTTTGGCTACCTTCCCGCGGTTGACTCGTGGAACCTGGTGGAGGCAGAGGAGGAGGAGGAGGAGGAGGCCAAGGTCAAGCCTGCAGAGCCCCTTTCAGGAGGAAAGGCGTCCAACGCTGGTGTGGGGATTGCGGGCATGGATTCCTTGCATAAGGACGTGCAGGTGAGGACAGAGAATCACTTGATTTTGCTCTTCTTCCTGCTGCTCGCTCTCCTCTTGACCTGCCTTCCTTCGCTCCCTCCTCTCCGCTTGCTGCTTGCCGCTCCTCTTCCTCTTACTGTTCTGCAGGCTTCTCTTGGCAGGTTCAGCTCGCTCATGGCGAAGGGCTGGACCAACGCGGCTGACACGTTGGTGGGAGGCATCGAGAGACGAGTCGTGAAGTAGAAGAGCTGCGGGATAGAAGATGCCCAAGTTTTCATGCCGTTTATCCTTCATTCATCTGTGTGTGTGGGAGGGAGGGAGAGGGAGAGGCGTAGGGTGGAAAGAGAGGGAGGGGAAAGAGGGAGGCGGCGGTTGAAGGTGGTATCATGATTTCTGGTCTTTTTCTTCGTCCTTGGAAGGAGGGTCCAACTTGTCGGCTATTGTGCTCAACCCGCTCACAAACGCCTTGGAGAGCTTGCTCGTGATCTGCAGGCAGCGCGCATGAGCGGAGACGCCAGCGCTCCCTCCTCTCATCCCACCTGATGCTTCTCATTGAACTTGTTGGCGGCGGCAATAGTCCCTGCGAGCGGCAAGGCAGGCATGTCAGACCCCTCAGCACTACAAGTCTGCTGCACACCTGAAGCCGCTGCCTTGGTCTTGTCAACTACCTTGTACTTGTCATCGATCTCAACCGCCTGCAAACATTCAGCATCATCACGATCGTCCTTCCCACCCCCTCAGACCCTCCATCCCTCCTCCCTTACCTTCTGGTACGCTCCGACCGCAGCTCGTTTGACTTTGTCGGTCACCTGATGCTTCTCGTTGTACTCGCTCGCCTTCTTGTAGGCCCCGACTGCCATTCCCTCGCATCACTAGCACTGTGATACCACTCCTCCTCCTCCTCCTCCTCCTCCTCCTCCTCCTCCTCCTCCTCCTCCTCCTCCTCCTCCTCCTCACTTGTCGAGTGTCCTGCCGCTCTTGCAAAGTCGCCGATCTTGTCGTCCTTGGACGTGGCATACGCTGCGCCAGCTGCAAGGGCAACAGGCGCAATGACTCCACCCATTGTCACCGCTCCCACCACTCCTCCGGCAGCAGCTGCCATGACGTCATCATGCAGAGCGAGCCAAGAGATGCCCTTCAATCACCTGCTGCTCCCATGACCTTGACACCTCCAGCTCGCTGCGCTCCTTGCTCGAAGTTGTCGATCTGATTTACTGCTTGCTTGATAGCAACTTGCCTGTCCATGCTGGCCCATCGCATGTCAGTGGAAACGATGATGGCACGAGACTCTCGATAGTGCATGTCTAGCTTGCTCTAGCCCTCCGCATCAGATGACCGTTTACTCTTACTTCCTTTTCTTCTCATCTATCCTCTTCCCCTCTGTCTCTCCTTCCCCCTCTCCTTCCCCTACCCTCCCCTCCTCCCCTCCCCCTCCTCCTCCTCCTCCTCTCCCCCTCTCCCTCTCCCCTCCCCTCATTATTTCCTAATGTTTGTAGCTCGGACTTTTACCAAACAAGTGCACCCAAATAAGGAGGTACCCCCTCACTACGGGTGTATACAGATACCCTCATTTTGAGCCTCGAAATATGGGGTACTCAATGAGTCGTGGCACCACCGAGCAGCGACCTACAGCAAAACTAGGTAGATGTCCCGGATGTGCCTCGTGCACCCGGCGTCCGGGGGCACCCGGGCCCGCGCCTGGCCCCGCCAGTGGCATCGGGACTAGCGGCCCCGGAAGGGCCACCCGGGGCAGTTCACTCTGCAGTTCACTCAGCAGGTTCACTAGCTCAGGGGCTCAGGGGCTGGCCCGCTCCGGGCCGGCGAAACTTTGACATGCGCGCCGCGCGGGGGCTGTGCGGCGTGACCACTGGTGCGTGACGCTGAGTTAAAATTGTTTTTTAAAAGATCAGTGAGACTACCGGTACTAGAGAAGCGATCCACGGCCACTACTGCTTTCCGCCGCCTAGTTGGACCCGGTAGTCAAAGTCTGAGAGAACCCCCGGGGCGCCCGAAGTTGATTTTATAGGGGAGGCAAGTCCTTCTGCGGAGATTTCTGTACCCGGGTAATGCTACCGGTACAGTACTACTGTACTACAGATAATAATGATTTACAGTTATTAATTATATGTCATCGGTACTGTGAGGATAATAATGAGCTGCGGAATACTTCTAAAAAATATCTTTTCGATACGACAGGGCCTGGGCAATGGCGCCGGCCGAAGGTAGATGGCGGCGGAACGGCAGGTAGGGCGACGAGCGATGCTGAACATGGTATCCAAGGGATCGATCAGCTCATGGCGAAGTTGATCAGTGCCCGAGAGCATCTCTCCTCATTGAGAGCGCTGGCTCAAGCTGCAAGTGGCAATAAGGATTTAAGGGGAGGAGAGTATGCAAGGGGCTCGTCGCTGAGCGCTGGGGAGCGGGGATAGAGGGCCCTTGCTGAGAGGCAGAGAGAAAACGAGATCATGATTGAAGATTCAGACTGACTCTCAGCCATGAAGGCCGACCATCCTCAGTACTCGAAGCGCGCGGTAGGGGAGGGGAAGGAAGTTGGGACTTTGAACCCCGATGAGCTTTTCTCCGGGTCAGAGAGCCTCTTCGTCAAAGACAGCTCGATCTTGCATCCTTTCTCCAGCATTCACCTGACGTGGGACCTCTGGATGGTCCTGCTGCTGATCATCACCATTATCATCGTCCCGTATGAGCTGGCCTTCCAGGAGTTCACTTGCACAGCGTCCATTGACATTGCTCAGCTCGTCTTGCTGTGGGCGATCGACGCCTCCTTCTGGCTGGACATTCTCCTCAACTTCCGCACTGCTCTGGTGGTTCTGAACCCCGTGACGGGCAAGAGCGAGGTGATCATCGATCAGCGAACCATCGCCGTCACCTACGTCAAGTTCTGGTTTTGGTTCGATGCCATCGGCTCTCTCCCCATCCAGGCCATTGAGAGCAGCTACCTCAACACCAGCTGCTCCTTCTCAGCCATCAAGGCTCTCCGGTTCAACCGCCTGGTGCTCGATGCCTCTTCATGCTGATGACTCTGACGCCACGTCTGAGTGCAGGCGAGGCTCGTGAGGCTGTTCCGTATCATCAAGCTCATGCGGTTTAGTCGATGGACGTTCATGCTCACGAGGCTGCAGGTGATGCTGTGGCGTCATGCGGGAGGGGAGCTGACGGCTGTGCAGGATCGCCTCTCCATCAACCCGGCCCTGTTGCGATTCCTGGAACTGTCGGTGGCGGTGGTGATGCTCGCCCACTTCATGGCCTGCTTCGTGTACGGCATGCTCCCCTTCGAGACCGACTACGAGCAGAACTGGGGGTCTGTCTCTGTCATCACTGTGCCCTGGGCAGGAGAGTTTGTCCTGTTCTGCCCTCCTCCTTCCTTCACGGTCGACAACGAGGTCTTGCCCCCCTGCGTGCACCTGCAGGATGCCAACTGCTCAAGGACGGTGTTTGTTGAGGTCAACAACAGGACGGAGATTTCGAGGAGAAAATGCTTGCAGCGGGATGGCAAGTGGCTGGAAGAGGCGTCAAGCAGCAACAAGTACCTCATCTCCCTCTACTACACGTTCGTCACAATGTCCACGGTATGTTGGAGGAGGACGAAGAGGAGGACGAAGAGGAGGAGGACGAGGATCAACTTGGGAGGAGAGTGACGGGGATGGCAGGTAGGCTATGGCGACATCGTGTCACAGAATATCTTTGGGATCATGATCTGCACTCTCAACATGATGATGGGAACGATGCTGTTTGCGATCTTCATCGGCAACATCACGGAGCTGATGACGAACCTCGACCTCCGCTCCAAGAACTACCGCAAGAAGATGGACAGCATGGAGCACTTCATGCACTCCGAGAACCTGCCGCTGCGCCTCCGCAACAGGGTCAGGTACTTCTTCGAGCACGGGTACAACCACGCTCGGGGCCTGCCCTCCTTCATCGACGAGCTGCCGGAGAACCTCAAGATTTCAGTTGTGCTGCACCTCTACAACGACGTCGTCCGTTCCGTTCCCTTCTTCGCTCAGGGGAGCAAGCAGTTCATCACGATGATCATCCTCAAACTGAAGTCCAAGGTACTCGCCCCGCACGACGCCGTCTTCCATGCCGGCGACCATGGCGACACCATGTACTTCCTCAACGACGGGGCAGTGTGCATCATGCTCGACCAGCAGCTGGACATCTTTGCGACCATGTCCGAGGGAGGCTTCTTCGGGGAGGAGTGCGTGACAGGGCAGAGCGACGTGCGGGAGGTGTCGGTCTTCGCGCTCTCCTGGTGCAATCTCCTTTCTCTCTCCTCCCAGGACCTCGAGCAGTGCATCGCCGGCGAGCCCGAGTCGCGCGAGCTCTTCAGGAACCTTGTCACCTCCTCCAACCTCCAGCGCTGCATCGAGCGGATCCAAGGAGCGATCCCTGGGAGGGAGGTCGAGACTGAGACCCCACGGGAGGAGCAAGAGAAAGGGGAGAAGCGACAGTTCCCTCCCGTGGTCCTGCGAGCTCTAGAGCTGCAGGAGGACTCGTCCGAGCTCAAGGAGCAGCGGCCGCTCTCGTCCGCGCGCATGTCGAGAAACTCTGTTGACCTCGTAAAGCAGCTGCAGGAGCAGATGGGCATGGAGGAAGTCATGCAGCGAATCAGCTCGGTGAGCAACCCCCCCCCCCTTCCCCTTCTCTTTCTCTTCCCCCCCCCCACTCCCTTCCTCCCTTGTCCCTCCCTTCCTCTACTTCTCTCCCTCATCGCTCTGCAGGACTACGAAGCTTCGAGGAAGAGGCGAGCAAACGTTCGCAAGAGCATCGCAAGGCTGGAGAAGATCTTAACCACAGCGGGAAGGAGATAGTAGTTGACGAGCCCGGAAGAGGCTCACAGAGGATAAAGATCTGCGTCCTTGATGCGAACCCCCTCCTTTTCCACGGCGTGGAGGTACCTGGAGCTAGTCGGCAGTCAGGGCAAGATGACAAGAAGGGAAGGGGGCAGGGGGCAGAAGGGAGGGAGGAAGGAGGAGATACGTTGGGCAGCTGGACGCGCTTGCTGGGATGCCCTGTAGAGCTCCAACCTGACAGAAAGATCAGACGAGGAGAGAGGATGGAGAGGGCAAGGAAAGGCGGAGGAGGATGGGGAGGAGGAGGAGCGAGTGTGGTACCTGGAGTTGCGGTCTGCTAGGTGTGGCGAGAGAGGAGCGAAGAGATCCTGTCGCCGCTTCCTCCTTGGGCTCGAGCGAGCAAGTGAAGGAAGAGGAAGAGTCTCTGTCTTGTAGCTGGCAGCTGCTTCCTGCCGGAGGGATCAGGGAGATGCCGTGCTCCGCTGCTCTGGCGGACGGACGCTGCTGGGGCTGAGAGCTAGCAAGAGGAAGGGAGAAGACACTGGATATGGAGGAGGAGGAGGAGGAGGAGGGGACAAGAGCGGCGGGCTGCCGTGGCTGCAACTGCTCTGTCTCGTGTTTGTCCTCCTGCATGCTAGGGTCTTCTCGGGTGGACTCCTTGCTGGGCATCTCCTTGGCGGCAGCTTCGCCTTTCTGCAGCATCTGGAGGAAGAGCTCGCGCTTCTTCTTTGCCCTCTCTCGCTTCTCTGATGCAGAAAAATCAGCAGAAGGAGATGATGGAGGAGGAGGAGGAGGTGGTGGTGGTGGTTGTGGAGGAGGAGGAGGAGGTGGAGGTGGTGGTGTTGGTGGTGGAGGGCCCACCTTCGAGATGCAGCTGACCTTTGGCCCACACCGCCTGCTTTCGTACGGCATCTGCAGAAGGATGAGACGGCGGTGAGGAGGATAAGAGTCAATTCACTTGGATCGAAGTAGGGAGAAGAAGCATTCTGCGGTAGCAGAAGTGAGAACGAGATCCGAAGAAAACGAGCAAAACGAGGAGGAAGTGAAGAGAGAAGGAGAGAAGAGAGAAGAAGAAAAGAGAGAAGAAGAAAGAAGAGAGAGGGAGGAGAGAAGGAGAGAAGAAGAGAAGAGAGGGAGGAGGAGGAGTTCATCTACAGGGTCGCGGTCAAGCTTGGCTCTCTCTTTCTCCTCTCGCTCCTTCTGCTCGTTTTTCAGCTGCTCCTTCGCCCAGCGAGCCTGACGGGCCACTGCAACCACGTCCATATCCTGAGCACTGCGCTTGACCTGGAGATTGCATGAGAGAGCTGACGGGTAGAGGAGGAGGAAGCAGAAGGACGAGGGACGAGCGATTGAGAGAGGACCATCGGGAGCAAGCACCGTCTTGCATGAGGGGGGGACGGATAGAGGAGGAGGGAGCAGTGCAAGGAGGAAGAGAGGAGGAGGAGGAGGAGAGAGTAGGAAAGGGAGTCAGCTGTGCACGGCAAGAGACAGACGAGGGTCAGATGCTTTACCACTGGCTGCTGATGTGGAACGAGAGCCTCCCACTCCCCTCCTCTTCGGACCTGCCGCGTTTCGTCAGCCCTCCTGCTCTCCTCGCAGCTTCTTCCCTAACCTTGGACGGTGTTATCCAGCTGCTGACCTCCTCCACCGAGCAGGGGACCGCCTCCTGGTTCTTTGCTCTGCTCCTGCTGGATCAGCAAAGGTCGGGGAGGTGAGAAACAACCTGTCCTCCTCTTCCTTGACGGAGAACTTGCCGTCCTGTGATGTATTGAGCACCAGCAATTGCCTACAGAGGAGGAGGGAGGAGGTGGAAGAGGAGGAGGGAGGAGGGAAAGGAGAGGAGAAAAGAAGGGGTAAGGAAGAGGCGGAACCTTAAGGAGATGGAAGGGATGAAGCTCTCCGGACTGGCCGCTGGTCTGTCTCCTTGCTTTCATGTCTTCCTCAGACCTGTTCCCTGTAACGTCTTGCTCCTCAAGCAGCACAGGAGCTGTTTCTGCTTCTCCTGCCTCCTTTTCGCGTGCAATCATGCCGTTCAACTTCATCGACGAACGTCAGGGGAGAAGGAGAAGCAGAAAGACTCTGACCTTCACGACATCTGCTTTGACGAAAAGAGAGTTCTGCGGGAGCAAAAAGAGAACATCACAATTGGTATGTTGATGATGATGATGATGATGGCGGTGGTGATGATGTTGATGAACTTGCCAGGGAATACTCACATCGTGAAGGTAATTGTAATGCTACACATACCGTCAGCCAACATCTTTGCATCAGGCAGGGCAAGCACTACCTCTTGAGCGTTGCTCGACCGAGCCGAGTCAAGACGGTCGCCGAAGATGACCTCGCTCCAGTTCTCTATCAGCAAGTCAACCACGGCAAGTACAAGACTCGCAAATTAGATGCTCCTCCTCACCTCTACACTTCTCGATCTTCTCCAGTTCATCTTCCCTGGACACGACGAGGAAACCGCACTGATCGCTCGACTCTGCATCGCATGCGTCATTCACAGGTTTGATGTACTGGGCAACCCTCAAGGAACAGGTACCGTTGTATCTTGCTGACAGCGAAGACAGCTTCTCCTCCATCATCGGAGACTGGCAGACCAACGACAAGTCACAAGTCTCTCTGAAAGCAGATGAGGCGCTTATTTCACCTTCACTCTGATCGCTCCATCGCTGTCTGCTATTTTGCTTCTTTTGGGTGAGAATGCCTGGTAAAACCCCATCATCTCTCCCTCCAGCTCTCCGAGTTTCGATCTTGTACCTGCGCGATCTTCCATTCACTCAACTTCGTTGCCTTCGTCTCCAGCAATGCTGGAGGAGTGGACTTCTCGTTGTTGAGCTTGTTCCCGGACAAGTTTTTGCCGAACAAATTTTCTTTTTCATTGCTCGCATGAAAGCTTTCCCTGACCTTGTTCTGTCTGTTAAGAAGAGATCAGTACAAGACATCCGCATCTCAGGGCCTTCACCTGGATCCCTGGGACTTGTAAACATCAGGATTTAGGTCTCTTTGCTCACAAGTTGACCAAAGTCTGAAGAAAAAGTCAAATTCTGTCGCTCAAGCACATTTTGAGGTGTTATTACCTTTCTGCAGGATGGGTTGGAAATGATAAGTAAGAAGTGTCTTCAGACAAATCAGTCAGCAGATGTCTATGCAAACAACTTCGTGGCAGGAAAATGCTCATCCAATTAGTTGTCAGTCAGTCAGTCAGTCAGTCAGTCAGTCAGTCAGTCAGTCAGTCAGTCACTAGAACTATATCACGTCTGAGTCAGACTCGACCGGCCGCGTGAAAGTACACGCTGCCAACGAGTGGGAGGTGATGAGCAGGAGCAGGAGCAGGAGCAGGAGCAGGAGCAGGAGCAGGAGCAGGAGCAGGAGCAGGAGCAGGAGCAGGAGCAGGAGCAGGAGCGGTATGGCACACTGTACAGATTCCTACTTACATGACGTTCGCTTCATTGTGCGACTTGTCAAGCTTGCAGGAGGCACAGGGTAGGGTTATAACCATAACCCCAGAAAAGAATATCAAAAGAAGGGGTACAAAGATGATAATAGACAAAAAAGGTGGGTGGTGGGGTAGCTGTCACCCTATTTGCTTTCGTTTTTTGCCTTGTGCAACGGAAGATTCGGGCTGTGTAAAACTGTCTTTTTTGTTTTTTTAATGTCTTTTTAAGTTTTTTTCCTCGCACCATATCAAGGACGGTCGGAAAGCCCGAAGGCACCGGTACTATAAAACTAGCTGCTGTCAGGGGTGGGGTACTAAATTTCCGAGAAAAGGTAGGGTAGTATTCAGATGATATGGGGGGTGGGGGTGACACTTGCCCACCTGCTCCTATTCTTGGCACAATGGCTGGAGAGGGCATGGCGGCGAGAGGAGCGGCGGCGATGGGGCTGATGTGAGTTTTATCATACGATGCATGCCTTTGGATATTGAATATCTTGACAAGAGTCTCGGTTTTCTGACTTACTGTTTGTACCCAAGCCACATTTTTTCCATGCGCGTTTTGTGATATGTATGGTTCCCCAGCCATCTGTGTTTCAGTTGAATCTTGACTCTTGCTCATTGTGGCTACATGCAATTTGGTCTGTCATTGTTTATGAAGGAAATTTCAATGCATATCTTCCAGCTTTGTCAAGTGATCTTTTCGTGGTCACGAAAGTGGCTTGCATTTGTGTATTTCCGTTTTGCCTTGATACTCATGGTACATATTTTTTTCTTTTGTTTTGATTGGATGAAATGTTGGAATTGTTGGAATCGAGTGTCGATTATCTTCCTTGAAAGCCTCATCGAGTGAGATGTTCGCATTCTCAAAGTGGCTTTGTCTTGCCCTATTGCTGCTCGTGGATGCGCATGAATGTCGCAGCATTGGAGAGAAATAACACCTTGCTTCAGGTTCGTCGCCTCCATCGCGATTGTCATCTTTGTCGTCACTGCTGAGTCGTCGGGAAAGGACACGACAGTGCTGAGCACTGACTGCTCTGTCGATCCCTGGGCACCCGAGTGCCATCATGCTTCAATGATGGACATGATCAACAACATCCGTCACCGCGCCAGGGTGAGTCTTCATTATGCATGTGAAAGATTCAGTGATGGGATTGCAGAGCAATGCAATCGCGCAGAAGAAGTTGAAAATGCAGCTCCTGGCCGAGGAGAAAGCTGTCATCAAGAAGCAGGAGGAGAAGCAGGCGAAGAAGCATGGTGTGAACAACCTTCTCCTCACTGTTCATTTTCTGAGGCTTGTTTGATTCTCAGCGTCTGCCAAGTCGGCCGCGCCTGACTTGAAGAGCACTGTCTACAATGGTGTAGACATTGCTTCCAAGAAAGCAATTGACTCTAGTTTGACCAAGTGATCTTCCATTCCTCATCCTTCTTCCCGGCTGCTCTTGCTCTCCCTCTCTGTGCTGTCCCTTCGCTTCTCATCCATGTGTTTCTCACTTTGTCTGTCCCTCCTCTTTCGCCCCCACCCCCTCTCCCCTCCCTTCGCCTCCTTTGGCGCTCTCGCTGTTCGCTTCGCTCCCCAATCTTAGTTGCAACTCTCTCTTGTACATCGGCACAGCACATGACGCATGTTTTCGTAGGCTGTTGAAAAAGGGTGGAAAGGGGGCTGTCATGAAGAAGGTTGAAGAAATTCGGGAACAGGTCTGTGACGTGTACATCTATGGAGTCAACCTAATGGTTAATGACAGATTCTTGCTGATTCTGGGAAAATGTTTGGTTATGGAAAGAAGGTGGGTGCCCAGGATTGTATTGACTTGCCCCGCGTCTGATTCTGTTTGCAGGCTGGTTATCTGCCGCCCCCTCCGCATAAACTGATGAAGCAGCTCGGAGGTTAGAGGAGCCTTTTGTACATTAATCTAGGGAAACTGTTAAAATGAAGCTTGTCGAATGGATCCAACCTATCTTAGCCGGCTTCACGACGAAATGAAGCCCGAGCACATGGCATTTCATCACCACGATATGTGAGATGTGTGCGATACATTCTAGGTAGTTTGACCACGCGATCGATCCCGGTACCTCGCGGGTTTTCACAAGGACAGGTTAAGCTTCACTAGTGAAAGTTTTTCACTCCCTGACATAATCAGCGCGATCGGTTATGCCGGAGCGGCACCGGATACATCAGATCAGTCATATGATACACGAGTACAACACATAGGTTAATTCAGTGGCTCGGATGTATTGAGATCATAAGACTACGTGTCCTACAGAAAGCAAGACGGCCTCTGCAAAACGGGATCCCAACCAGTCTAAGATTTAGAACCACTCGCCGAAGTAGAGGGGGCGCTGCTCGTGGTGGAGGTACTCCATGCGCCACATCCAGAGCTGGGAGGTCTGCTGCTTGGTCTGGGAGAACATTTCTGCAGAATGATATCAGCGACTGCTGGTGCAATACATTGAGAAACAGAAACATTCAACAAGTTCACAGCCTTTTCTCCTTTTCTCCAAGAAATCACCCGCAACCAACAAGAAACATGAAGGTGTCCCTTCACATACTGAGCTGGTATTTCATCTTATGAATTAGCCAACCGAGCATTCAACACAGTGGACAGAGCGCAAGTTCCAAATATCATGTGTGCACATCCATGCCTTTCCACAAAGTCTGCTATCATCACAAGCAAGGGCAGAGCACATTGCACGCTTCCTCGATCAAAGCGTGCCATGTCATACCTGCGTCTAGGCCGTGAAGAGACACCACCAGCAGCGAGTTTAAATACTATTCTCTCTACCCCTGCTACCCCCCATTTACCCCTAGCTGAACCCCCTCATTGCCTCTCCCTGCCCCTTGGCGCACCCCCTACCTTACCGAAAAGCCAGCGAGGAGAAAAAAAGAATTCGAACTCGAGGGTGGGGGTACTTTAAAGGGTATCAGGGGGTGTCTCAACACCTTGTTCCTTCAATTGGGTGGGTCATGTACCCCACCCTGCCTCTTCAAGACCACCATGAATGACTCAACACCCCTATTCAAAGACTGTGATAACCCGGACATTTCCCACCACCTTCACACCCCCACCCTTGTTATATTCCTTCACTACCCCCAACGGACCATCTCTGGATGCCTTGTGATGGTCCTCGTCACCAGGCCCGACCGTGACCCGGTGACCAAGCGGCACCCGGAGGGTTCCGAACTAATAAGAAGTTCGCCGTTCCGATCACTGGCTGTGGCGCCGGGCCGGGCCCGGCGCGCTCGCCGGGACTCCCCGGCGAGCCTGGGCACTGGCGGCAGGCTCAGTGAGACGGCGCACCGGCTCGGGGTCGTGGAGTGGTGCCAGCAGCGTAGTACGCCGGGCAACTTTCACGGCGTCATGACCGTCAGTAACTACTTAATTTTAACTAAGTTGAAGTCAAGTTAAAATTACAACGGTCAGGCCCGAAGTTTTAAAGTCAAGCCTTAAAATCACAAGTCAGGCCCGGAAATACGGTAGATACTGTTTGTTTCTTGAAGGAACTGCTGCGCCGGCACGGTCACCTCTTTACTCAAAGTTAAGCTAAAGATCAGTACGAGGACAATAAGGAGAGTCGAGGCCGCCCTGAGGCTTGACCCTGACACCGTCTGTCGCACTGGCCAAACGGCGAGAAGCCTGAGCCTCCGAGAAAACTTAGGACAGCGAGAACCAAACTTTGAAACATATCTACCGGGGCCGTAATACGGCCGGGGCATCCGTAATGCGGCCCACGGATCTTCCGCTACTGGTACCGTCTTGACCGGGCCGGGCGTCCGAACTTCAAGTGGCTCGCCGGGGGCCGGGCTCGGCCGCCCGGCGGGCCGGGCCGCTCGGAGGTTCCAGGCCGCATCATCATCGGCGGTTCCGCCGGCCCGGGTACTGAAACTGGTTCCAGGAATAGACTTATTATTACATATCTGGTTCTGTACGACATCAGCACATAATTTTCAAAACATATATTGGCAATTGAAATTTGCTAGAGTAATTCTGTGACAGAATGTACAAATGAAAGCTTGTCATTCCAGATCAATTCACTGTTTTGAGACGGAGTGCGATGGATGGCACGGAGATGGGGGAGGATCAGGGGAGAGAGAGAGGGTCGAGGGAGGAACTGACTACTAGGCTAGGATGGACACTGTTGATGGAGATCTGAAGATCCACTTCGAGGAAGAGAGGATCGCGCCTGAGAGGGTTGATGACTGCATGTTTGTAACATCCTTTTGGTTGTTGACGTCGAGGACCCTGTAGTGAAGGGTTCGAACATGAATGTTGCGTGCTTCACATGTGCAGACTGTTGACACAGCATTGGTTTTTCTGTCTAGGATGAGCCAAAGGTATTTGGTGCGGGAGATTCGGACGCTGCATGATCGAACCGTGTCATTCTTCGAGACAACATGAGCAGTAACAGAGAAGATGTTTCTTGAGCGTGGTATCCCTCATCATCACGTGCAGGCAAAGGGAAGAACAAATTCGACAAGTGGGTCAGCAGAATACAGCAGAGCTCTAGTTCTCCTTCCAGCCCAAGGAGCCCCCGAACCCCACGCCGCAACTCATCTCCTGACTGTGAGAAGCCTCTAGATTCAACCTTGGAGGTTTTTCTCATCAACAACGATGCTTGGAGCTGTCTGACTGTCATGTGACAGACCAACAGGGCTACAACTGAGGCGTCGAGCTCAACGAGGAACACGACAGTGAGTCTCTTGCAGGACTTGCTTGCTTCCAAGGTGCTCATGGCAAGCAACAGCATCCCCCGGCTGAAGAAATGAGGAGAGCAGAACCATCGCCTGCACCAGCGGCGGCAACTGCTGTGCAGGTAGAGATACAGAGCAGTCAGGTCGTGCCTGAGTCATGCTGTCAGATGGGATCGAAGCTAGAGCGATGGGTGAGCAGAGTGCGAAGGAGTCAACAAGCGGCACAAGCGCCAAGCTCCAAGCAAACTATTCCGAAGGATCAAGAGAAGCAAGATGGAAGCAATGCGGCGACATCGAAGACTGTGGGGAAGCAGTCAAGGAAGCTCGTGCCTGAGTCATGCTGCTAGGGATCGAAGCTAGAGCGATGGGTGATGAGAACGAGAAGAAGTAGGCCAGCGGCACAGACAGGAAGCGAAGTACAGCCTCAGCCGGACGATGCGAATGATCAGGAGAAGCCTGGGGGAGGAAATGTGAGACACTTCGATCAAACCTGCTTACCCCAACCCTCTTGCGAACCGTTTTTTCTCATCCTTGCCCCTGCACACACGCCTGTATCGGTCCTTTCTCCTCATTGCTCTCGTGCAGTCTTTAGTGTTTTCTTGTTTCTCTTCCTCTCTCTGCGTCTCCTTCTGATCCACGAAAAAGGTTACATCTCCTCCCGCTGGCCACTTCGCCAACCCTCCCCCTCGCGGGTCGATCATGGAGGAATGGATGCGCAAGGCGAGAGCTCGAGACTTCGCGGTGAGGGAGCGGCGAGAGCTCAGTATGTGATGATGTTCCTGCAGTGGGTAAGGAACGTGCAAGCCCAGCAGCGTCGAGCAGGAGGTAGCTGGGCCTGTGCTTGCGCAGGATCAGATCTGAACGCTCCTGTCAGCTACTCCGCAGCCACCCAACGTTGCAGCGCAGCAGCAGGTGACATGGGAGTCAAAGGATTGACTTGATGAGTGACGTGGATGAAGAAGGAGAGAAGTGTGGGAGGGGGAATGCCTGGGGCGATTCCAGGACGAAACAAGGTTGAACCCTTCCTCCGAAGACGATCTGTTCCTTCCTCTCCTGCCTTCCGAAGATAATCTGTTCCTTCCTTTTCTGCTCCTGTTCGGTTTCCTCGGAATCCTCTGACTCTCTTTGCCGCGGCAGCTGGAAAGATGGTTGATCAGAACTCGTAGCAGCGTCTCTATTCCGTCGGTCAAGCAAGGTTCCTTGCTCTTAAGTTGTTTTACTATCTTATCTCGTGCGTCAGATTCCAACGGCACAAGCAGCGAACTGGTGGGTGCAAGCTCATAGATGCTGCTGCTGCTGCTGCTGCTGCTGATGATGATGATGATGATGATGATGATGATGATGATGACGATGACGACAATGATGATGATGAATATTGTATGGTGGTGGTGCTGATGAAAATGATGATGCTGAGGCGCGAGGATTCGTCAGATTGGGGGTGTGATCATATTTTTGCAACTAGGTGATGGATGAAAACAATGGATATCATCGCATCGACAAGGATGGAATCATGTTTGCTGGTTTCCTAGTCGACGGAAAGAAGCACGG
>NW_005434662.1:329640-384389 GCF_000315625.1 Guillardia theta CCMP2712
ATACCTGTCCTCCTCTCCTCCTCTCCTCCTCCTCTCCTCCTCTCCTCCTCCTCTCCTCCCCTCCTCTCCTCTCCTCCTCTCCTCCTCCTTTCCTCCTCTCCTCCCCTCCTCTCCTCTTCTCCTCCTCTCCTCTCCTCTCCTCCTCTCCTCCTCTCCTCCTCTCCTCCTCTCCTCCTCTCCTCCTTTGTTCCCGCACCGCTATGAGCTTCATTCACAACGCATCCACCGATACCGCAATTTCTTCCTCTTCTCCTTTCCCCCTCCTCTCGTCTCCTCCTGTCGTGGCCATTGTCAATCCTGCAACTCATTCTCCTTCCTTCTTCCCCTCTCAACCTGGTCTTGCAGTCCTTCATTCCCTCCAGAACGCATTGCATCGGTCTCAGTGTACGAGATCTGGACATCCAGGAGGAAGAAGGTACATAGGAGAGAAGGGGATGAGCAGGAGGGGGAGAGGACAAGGAGCAAAGAGAGAGGAGAGCGGAGTTGAAGAACGAATGAAGGAGACGGAGATGATGGGAACGAGCAGCAGGAGCAGGAGCAAGAGCAGAGGAATTTGGTGTAGGTGCAGCAGGAGCAGGAGCAGATGCAGGACCATAGGGACTAGGTGTAAGTCCCGGTGGCAGCGACGTAGGCATCGCGAGCAGCCTTGTAGGGGCCAGTGGCAAGGGGTGGGAAGGAGGAGGACATCAGCAGGAGCAGGAGGAGGAGGACATCAGCAGGAGCAGGAGGAGGAGTGGCAAGAATGTTTGAAAGAGGAGGAAGGGGAGGAGTAGGAGGAGGTAGAGGTTGTCAAGAAGGAGGTAGACACAGGGGAATGGAGAGGGATAAATGAAGGAGGACGGTAACGATTCAAGTGCAGGTAGCCCGCAGAAATATCCCACAGCAAAGGATGTCAAGGTATGCTTCTGCTCCTGCTTCTACTTCTGCTCCTACTCCTGCTCCTACTCCTGCTCCTACTCCTACTCCTACTCCTGCTCCTGCTCCTGCTCCTGCTCCTGCTCCTGCTCATTGCCTGATCGATTCTTCCAAGGCGCGTGTTGTCTTCGCTTGCCCTCCCAACGCGGACATCCCCCTTTGGAATGCATCGGAAGTGAGAAAGGGAGGGAGAGAGGGAGGGAGGGAGGGAGGGAGGGAGGGGGGGAGGGAGGGGAAGAGTAAGCAAAGCTTGCGGAGGAGGAGACGATTGTTCAACTTTGGATTACCAGGTGAGAGGAAAGATAGTTGTGATCAATCGAGGCCCCCCCCGCCCAGCTGCTCTCATCACCTACGGGCTCAAGCTCTACCATGCACAGGTTGCTGTCAGCACCAACTCCTTGCTCCTTGTCACTCTTCCTCTTCCCGCGCTCCCGTGCTCCCGTGCTGCTTCTGCTGCTGCTGCTTTTCTTCTTCTGCTGCTGCTGATAATTTCTGCTTTTTCACTGACATTCTCCACATGCTCCTCCTGCATGATCCATTCCCTGCTCCTCACGCTCCTCACGCTCCTTCTCCTCCTTTACCGACTACTTCACATCCACTTCTTCCTGCTTCTACTTCCACGGACCTGCACCAATCGGCCTCCTGCTCCCTGCTCCCTGCTCCCTGCTCCCTGCTCCCTGCTCCCTGCTCCCTGCTCCCTGCTCCCTGCTCCCTGCTCCTACACTCCTTTCTTCCCTCCGCTCTCCTTCTGGCCTTACTTTCATGCTCTTGACATGTCTCACTCGCATGCAGCAAGCGGGAGCTGTCGGAGTTATCTTCATCGACCTGGAGGGGATCGATGCGTTCACTTTGTGAGTGAAACAATGAGAGGAGAAAAACACGATAGCAGGAGCAAAGCTGAGGGCAGGGCAGGGCAGGGCAGGGCAGGGCAGGGCAGGGCAGGGCAGGGCAGGGCAGGGCAGAGCAGGGCAGAACGGAGAGCTTGTAGAGCTTGTGTTGGTCTCAACCTTATCATCTATATCTCACAGGATCCCACGCGTAGACGAGGGGGAGCTCGCCTATCCTCCGGATCTGTAAGTTTGTAAGTTGCTTCCCTCCCTGTTCATGCGCGCGGCAGGCAAGGGAAGTATCCTCCTGCCAGGCTCAGAGCGAAAATTCCCTGCTGCCTGATGTTGAAGGTACAGAGCTGTTCGACAGATGGCCAGAAACGACAACATTCGTTGGTGTTGAACCATGGCGAGATGTTGATACGAGAGCGGCGGGTTCTTGTTATGACATGTGATGTGAGCTTCTCATGAGAGAGAAAGACGGGGTTGAGTTGTAACGTCAAGTATGCGTAGTCGTCTTGTGTCCTCATATGATGACGTTGTTTTCACATGTGAGGCCTTGTGGCTCAGAGTATGATCAACCTGTCAAGACTCTCTTATACAGAGTCACCACCATCTGTCTCATCACAACATGAACACTTGCACAACCTTCTTCTCACTGATGGTTCAGAGGGACTCTGGTATCATCCAAGAAGGGGCCGTACACGTCATCACCTTTGCCCCGCCTGGGTTCGCTGTGGACCCGAGGTAGGTCATGGCATTGGCAGCGAGTTGAAGGTGAAGTGGAGCTGCAGGTTCAAGAATTACAAGATCGGGTTTGTCATTGTGCCGAAGCAAGAGAACAAGTGAGGGAAATCATTGCTGTCTCGTCCTGTCAGTGTCTTTTGTTTGTTAACCTGTTCTTCAATCTCTCTTAACTTCGACTTTCTTCTCGTCTTTCTTTATCTTCTCGTCGACTGTCTTCTCATCTTTGTCTGCTTCTTTTCAAGGGCTGGGTTGTCAAAGTCCAAGGCGACAGCTTTGATGTCAGAGTTCTTCGAGGTCAGTTCAACCAGACAAACACCTTGCTTGCTTGCTTGCTTGCTTGCTTGCTTGCTTGCTGACTTCCTGAAGTAGGCGAGGAAGAAAGAAAGGATCGAGGAAGAGAAGCTCCTACTGAATGAGAAGAGCGACAAGAAAGGTGCCCCCTCCTCCTCCTTCTCTTGCTTCCCTTCCTCCTCCTCCTCCTCCTCCTCCTCCTCCTCCTCCTCCTTCCCCAGCTGCTGGTTCACCTTTTGTCAGAGGATCAGCTGCTGCAGAAGGAGTGGGGTAACAGCAACTTCCTGGACTCCCTCAACCCCCTCAAACAAGTAAGAGAAGGGTGGCTCTTCCCCTCCCGAGGCCATCCTGCTCCTGCTCCTGCTCCCTGCTCCCTGCTCCCTGCTCCCTGCTCCCTGCTCCTGTTTCTGCTCCCTGCTCCTGTTCCTGCTCCCTGCTCCCTGCTCCCTGCTCCCTGCTCCCTGCTCCCTGCTCCCTGCTCCCTGCTCCCTGCTCCCTGCTCCCTGCTCCCTGCTCCCTGCTCCCTGCTCCCTGCTCCCTGCTCCTGCTCCTTGTCCTTGTTCTCCTTATCCTTCTTCTTCTTGTCCTCCTTGAGGCGTTTCATTAGGTTCAGGCAACTTCCAAGACGGACGAAGCAGGTTTGCTTGACTTCCCGGGGCTGTGGATGGAACCGTGAAGTTGTCTCGCAGTTGCCGCATCGATCTTGAAGAAACTTGTTTCGTTCGCGGTGAGGAGGAGGGGAGGGGAGGAGGACACAAGAAGAGGGAGGGGAGAGAAGAGAGAGGGGAAGGGAGAAGGGAGAGCACGAAGTGGAAAGGGAACAGTGGGAGAGAAGCAGCAAAGAGAAAGTTTGAACCTTTCTTATCATCTGGAGCAGGGAGAAGACAATGTGAAGAAGATGAAGGAATATGCCAGCACCTACCTGTCGTCCAACCTTCAAGCAGGTGAATGCTCTGCATTGCTGTCAAGCTTCTTGTCAACCAAGTCTGGCAGGAGGGAACAAGGGAGAGATGAAGATTGTAAGTTCAATTCTTGTTACACCATCTACCTGCTCGTCCTCCGGCTGCTCCATTTGCTCCCTCTTCGCTCTCGCTCACTTGCTCGTTTTCTTCCTCTCAGGAGCTCCAATGGGAAGTGAATCAGTTCGTTCGAGCTCAGCGTAAAGATGGGAGGTGGCACACAGCATCGATCGTGAAGGTAAACCAAGTGGACGAGAAGATGAGATGAAGGGAGAAGAGAAGGAAGGAAAGGAGAGTGGAGCAGAGGGGAGCGAACACGACAGGAGAGAGGAGAGGAGAGGAGAGGAGAGGGGAGGGGATGGGATGGGAGGGGAGTCAAGAAACGGCGAGCGGAAGGAGGCAGACAAGGGGAGAGGAGAGGAATAAGATGAGGATACCAAGTGTGAATGAGAAGCGTGAAGCACAGAAGAGAAGAGGAGGAAGAGGAGGAGGAGGAGGAGGAAGAGGTTGTGGTGGTGGTCTGAGCCATGTCCCTGCAGATCGACGGTGCGACGGTGGAGATCGACTGGTGCGATGGGTATGACAAGGAGAAGATGCATAAGGTCGAAAACATCAGATATTCTATCGGTCAGTCTCGTCCTCGTCCTCGTCCTCATCCTCGTCCTCGTCCTCGTCCTCGTCCTCGTCCTCGTCCTCGTCCTCATCCTCGTCCTCGTCCTCGTCCTCGTCCTCGTCCTCGTCCTCGTCCTCGTCCTCGTCCTCGTCCTTGCCTTCATGCTCTCGCTTCTTGCCTTCTTCCTCCCTCCTACTGACTGTTATGTGCTGGTAGCCATGCCGAACAGCAGGAGCTGCGCGCGAGGCTGCGGATATGCGACCACGTGGCATGCGACACATTGCTGTGAAGCTTGCAAGGATGGGGGTGCAGAAGACTTTCATGGTCCCAAGTGCGACAGGCTGCAGGTGATGGAAGAAGAGGAGGAAGAGAAGGAGGAAGAGGAAGAGGAAGAGGGAGCGGAGGAGGAAAAGGGAGCGGAGGAGGAGGAAGATTTTGATGGATTTTGATGGAGATGACGGAGATGATGGAGATGATGATGAAAACTTTGATGGCTCCTTGACAACAATTTGCGTATTCCAGTATTTTCCAACTGGCACTACCGTCCACATGAAAACAGACAAGGAGTGGAAGCCTTGCATTGTCGCTCAGTATCAGATGACGGTAAGGATGTTTTACTTCTCCTTCATCGTTCTCTCACTCAATTCATCCTACAACTCCAACCCTTTTCGACGTCTCATCTCTTCCCCCTCCCCCGCGCTCCTCGCTCCTCGCTCCTCGCTCCTCGCTCGTCCCTCCTGATCACTTTTTACCTTCTTCATTCCTCTTGCCATCATCGACCCGCCTGTGCTTGCAGGGCAGCATGTTCCAAGGTTATCTAGTCAGAATTCATGGAGTCCCCGAGTTGTCCTTCAAATGTCCCCATCATGTTCGGATGCCGATAGGTCATTACTCGCTGACACACTTGCTGTTCTTGCCTTACTCGCTCTCCTCGCTCTCCTCGTCCTCCTCCTTCCTTCTGGCAGCCTTCGTCTCCCCTCTCTGACACTTTACTCTGTTTCTTCTGTCTCCTCTCCCGTCTCGCTGCCCGCTGCTCCCTGTCCCCTCCATCTCCTCACTTGTTCCCAGCGGCTAAAGGAGCAACGCCTTGCTCGGGTCAGTGCGGCTACGCGGTGACGTGGCACACCGACTACTGCTGCTTCGTCTGCAAGGCTTCAGCTGGGCAGGGCAATCACGGCCCGAGATGCGACAAGCTGCGAATACTCGGTGAGGGGGAGGAGATGTGGAAGGGGGAGGAGGGGGAGGAGAACGTACAGCAGGAGCAGGAGGAGAAAGAGGATGAGAGGAGGAGGGGGAGGAGTGGGAGGAGGAGTACGAGATGGAGGAAGGAGAGGACGAGCAGCAGGAGTAGATGTTATTCACATCGCCTGCATGACGACAGCCGCAGGGTCCCGCGTTACTGACGTGAAGTTGAATACGGGCGAGACCAGCCTGCAGCCTCTTGAACAAAATGAGATCAACGGGTGAAAAAAGATCCCTGCTCCTCCTTGCCTCTCCCCTCTCCTGCTCCATCCTTTCACTCTCTTCCTCCTGCCCTCTCTGCCTCGCCTCTTTTCTTCTTCACATCTCCTTGCGTCTTCTCGCTTGCTGCTTGCTGCTCCTCCTGTTCTTCCATCTCCTCTCTCTCCTCCTTCTCCTCTCTCTCCTCCTTCTCCTCACCCTCCTCCTTCTCCTCACCCTCTCCCTTTTACTCTCCCTCCTCCTTCTCTTCTCCCTCCTCATCCTTTGCCCCTCTTTGTCTCACTCCCCTGGTTTCCCATCGCTGCCGTCTCCTCCTCCGTCTTCTCCTTTCCTCATCCTCACAACTTCGTCAGCTATCACAGCTTCGAGCTGGATGACTGTGTCTACACGGGCACCTGGATGAATGCGCTGCCTGACAGTTCCAGTGGAGATGTGAGTCATCACTTCCGCAGCTCTTCTACCCTGCTCTCTGCTCTCTGCTCTCTGCTCTCTGCTCTCTGCTCTCTGCTCTCTGCTCTCTGCTCTCCACTGTCCTCCTCTGTCCTCTCCTCTTTCCTCCCTCCTCCTTTCCTCCTCTCCCCTCCACTCTTCTCCTCCTCTCCTCCTCTCTCCTCCTCACTCCTTTCTCCTCCTCACTCCTTTCTCCTCTCCTTTCCTCTCTTCTCCTCACTTTCTCTTCAGTGCATCGGTCTCAAATGTTCCTTGCGCTGGCCGGACGGATCTCAGTATCACGGCCAGTTCAAGCAAGGAGACCTTACAGGCATCGGCCTTTACGTCTTTCCCGACGGGTATCCTTCTCCTCTCCTATCCTTCTCCTCTCTTCCCATCCTTGTCCTCCTTCTCCTCGCTCCTTTCGCCATTCTCCTCCTCCCTCCTCCCTCGTTTTCCTCCCTCCCTCCCTCCCTCCCTCCCTCCCTCCCTCCCCCTCCCTCCTCCTCCTCAGTCCTTTCCCTTTCTCCCCCTTCCTCTCACCATGTCTTCCACAGCTCCGAATTCTTCGGTCAGTTTCGCGAGGGTCGTCCAGGCAACGGTCACCTCATTGACAAGGATGGCACTCGCTACAAGGCACGGCTACCCCCCACCCATCCCCTCTGACCACCACCGCCACTACCTTCTCCTCCTCCTCCATCTCCATCTCCATCTCCATCTCCATCTCCATCTCCACCTTCTCCCCCTCTCCCCGCCCCCCCCCCTCCCACTCAACCCCAAGAACAACCTCAATTTTATTTTCGTCCTTCAATGATCCTCCCCGAACTTCTCCTGTCTCTCCCACTTTTCGTCCTTATCCTCGTCTTCGTCTCGTCCTGGTCCTGGTCCTGGTCCTGGTCCTGGTCCTGGTCCTTTCATCACGTCCTCCTACAACTGTGTGTGACTCTTCTTTCCTCGTCGTCTTTTCTTCCCCTTGGCAGGTCTCCTACGACTTTCGGGGCTTCTTGTGGGATCAACTGCAGCCCTCTAGCATGGAGGAGGAGCCGCCAGAGGGCTACAAGTGGGGCAAGGCAGACTGTGCTGCCCTTCCCATCGTTACCTACAATCCGGATCCGAATGTGATGCTGAGGAGAGGGAGGAGAGGAGGGAAATGTGAAGGCAGAGGAGAGGAGAGGAGAGGAGAGGCGAGGCGAGGAGAGGAGAGGAGAGCGGAGGGGAGCGGAGGGGAGCGGAGGGGAGAGGAGAGGAGGAGACATAATTGATTGTTGCTGATCGCATTGTAGAATGATGGCAAACCAAAAGCCAATTTTGACTATAGTCACATCCGCAAGGTTTCAGCACGACTAGGTGTGATACGAAATGCTCCTGCTCCTGCTCCTCCACCTCCTGCTCCTCCTGCTCCTCCTGCTCCTCCTGCTCCTCCTGCTCCTCCTGCTCCTCCTGCTCTACCTTTCCCTCGTCTTTTTCTCCTTCGAGTCGTCTTCACTTCCCCTCCCTTCCTGCGGTTCCCGATTGTTGTTGGTTTTCCATCCTAGCCTTCTTCTCTTTACCCTCTCCTGCTCGACATCTTTAGTCTCCTCCCTGTTTGAATTTTTCCCGCCAGTCTGGGCGAGACCTCAGCATGCAGAAATGCCCTTGTGGAATGCAGACGAGGTGGATCCTCTCCTCTCCTCCTCTCCTCCTTCCCTTCTGTCCTGCTCTTCTCCCCTACCCTCCTCCTCTTCTGCACACTCCTAACGTCTCCACTCCTACTCCCACCCACTCCCACCCTCTCCTCCCCTTTTGCGCATTTCCTAATCCGCTCCCTCCGTTTCCTCCTCCTCCCTCCTCCCCCCCCCCCCCCCCATCCCCCCCTCCTTACCGTTTCCCAGGTCCGAGGGAAGATCGTGGCCGTCATGCGGGGGCCCCGAGCGAACGCTCCTGCCTGCAACTTCTCCCTCAAGCTCTTCTACTGCCAGCAGGCAGGGGCTGCCGCTGTTGTCTTCGTCGAGTTCGATCCACAGGCCCGCTTCCGCGTCATCCCGCGACTGGTGGAGGGACCCCTCTTCCCTCCTTCCCCCTCCCCCTCCCTCACCACCCGCCTCCCCTGCTGCCTCATTATGCACAAGGAGGCCGCCGTCCTACAGGAAGGAGCCATCCACGTGATGGAATTCTTCCCTCCCGGCATCGCCAACATCCCTGCGGGCTGGATGGTTGGGGTCGTGGTGTGCGTCAGGCAGGAGAGCAAGGTTGGGCTCTCCAAGGACAAGGCAACGGAGCTCATGTCTGAGTTCTTCCAAGCCCGCAAGAAGGAGAGGACGCAGGAGGGGCAGATGCTCAAGGAGAAGAGGGAGAGAGGTGCTGCCATGTACCCTTGCGTCTTGATCCTATTCTCTTCCTGCTCTCCTGCTCTCCTGCTCTCCTGCTCTCTTGCTCAGCATTTCCATGACCAGTATGGGCTTTCTGATCAGTCTCAGGTGATGACGTCACTATATCCGACAAGGAATTTTTGGATGGCAACGTTTTAGACTCCCTCAATCCCCTCGTGCAGGAATGTTTCTTCTTGACCCCCTCCCCTCATCGCTGCCTCCGTTTCCCCCTCCCTCCCCCACCACCTTCTCTCCCTTTCCTCCTCTGCCCTCGCTTCCCTCCACCACTTTCCCTCCTTTGTCCTCCCTTTCCTCCATCCTTTCCCTCCCCTTCCCTCTCCTCTCTACTTACATCGTAACCCACACAAAGCACAAAGTCTCTCTGACTCGAACTACAGGACGCACGGGCTGCTCCACCTCGGTCAAGCAGTGAGGCAATAGCACAGGCAGGAAGCGACAAGCGACTGGCTGCTGCTGACTCAAAGTGCAGGCGATGCTGAGCAAGATCACAGACAAGAAGAGGTGAAACTTCCGAAGCTCCTCGTCCTCCTCGTCCTCCTCGTCCTCCTCCTCTTGCCCCCCCTTCTCCTTCCCCAATGACGGCCACTTCCCACTTGTCGCCTTCATACCCTCCTCATCACAATCTTGATTCTCTCCGTCTTTGGCCTGCTGTCTCTCAACTCTGTGCAGGGCCCAGGAGCTGGCGGCGAAAGCGGATGAGGTACGAGGACCTGAGAGAGAGAGGAGGAGACGGCTGGCCGACCTGCCGCAGGCTGCCTCGATCTTCGAGAGCATCGTGCATGGAGCTCTGGCGAGTCTTGGTCCCACCTGGGCAACAGGAGCCAGCGAACCTGAGAGCCCGTCGACAGCTGGACATGTAAGTGCCCCGGGGAATGAGGGGAGGGGAGAGGAAGAGGAGGGAGACAGGGAGGACGGTGGGGCAAGGCAGGTGTTTGAAACATGTTCCTGCAGATTCAGATCATCAACGAATGCCCTAATGGCGGTAAAGGCTTCAACTCTCTCTCTCTCCTCCTTGACTGACCTCGTTGTAGGGAGGAAGCAGGATGGGGAGAAGGAGGGCGGGAGCCGGGACTCCGGGGAGGGGCAGCAGCCCAAGACCCGAGACATTGGAATTCAGTGCAACGAGCCGCCGCGGACTTTCAGCTTTGGCCTCCTCCCCTCCTTCACCTGAGGGACGAAGTATCGTGATGAGACGGCAAATGAACTTAGTCGGACCGTGACTGTCTCGGACCGGACGGTGACTCGCCTCGAAGTCACCGCCGTGGCCGCTGAGTCCACGGTCAAGTTGTCCGTTCCTGTACTCTCTTCCACCATCCCCGATCTCATTCTGAGTTCATCATCGAGTAGTCGAGCTTGTCATCAACGGTCAACAGCTCGGGCCGGGGGGCCGGGCCCGACCTCGGACTCACTGCCGCGGGCCGCCCGGCGGTGTAAGAAAAATCCGAAATTCTCCGGCGAAACTCATTAATCAACAGAATTTGAAAGATATTCATTGCACCGGTGGTTTTTGGGGTGATAGGAACGGGTGGTTATAACAGGGGATTCCTCTGTTATTACCACCGGTTTATCGATATTAGAAAGTACCGGTGGTATCAATCGTGCTAGAAATGTACTCCGACCCCCCTACCCCCTCATTCTCCCTCTTTGGACCCCCGTAATAATGTCGTTTTGACATCCTTGATTACTCCACCCTACCACCCTTTACTATGTTGTATTGACTGAGAGGACGGGGTACTCCCCAGGGCTGCCTGACTTCTCCACTACGTACACATGTTCGATTAAAGTCATCAAGGCCCCACCCCTACTAGCAACCACTTCCCAAGACACCCTACCCCCTGGAAACTGTTTCCTTTCCCTGACCCACCCCATCCACTTTTCCATAAGTCAGTTTTCTTCTGAAATCACCCCTCCTTCGACTGAAAAAACACTGACCCCTCATCTTTCCACCTACGTCCATTATCATCCCCACCCCGAACTCGTTGAGCTGCAAGGCCACCCCACCCCCAAGGAATCACTATGCTCTCACCACCCTACCCTCACGAAGCGTCCCAGAACATCAATGGGCGTGCAGTGACAAGAGCAGGAGCAGGTGCAGCAGGAGCAGCAGGAGCAGGAGAGAGGGGAAGAGAAGACAGAGGGCAGTGAATATTTGGGAGATACTCTCCGAAAGCAGAAGAGAGATGCTACGTACTGTTCCTGGTTGCTGTGAAATGGAAGCAGCACCGTTTTGACCTGTCATCAGAAACAATCAAGTTGCTGGTTGAGCCGGGGTCTCAAGACGAGCTGTGAAAAAGCAGTGAGATTTCAGTGAAACACTCGAAAGATAAGATGGCGGAAGGCAGAAGCATCATGGAGCGTCTGAGGAAGAGCACCAAAGTGGGGTCCATTCGTCGCGACGATGCTATGATCCGCGAAGCCCTGAACAAGCTCAAGGATGACGGGGATCTCATTGACATTCCTCCTCCTCTCAAGTCAGAAATCGTGCACGAGAGCCCGGTGCAGATGACTGATTTCCTCAGGAACTATGTGCCCAAGTACGTGTTCTTGACCGAGGACGACCTGATGATTGGGAACTCCGACGGCACTGTGGTCAACCATATCATAAGCCTGAATGACATCACCAGGATCCGTCACTCCAACGTCGACGAGTTCTTGGAGAGGAGGGCAGAGTACAGCAACACGTTCGAGGAGGAGTGCCTCAGCGACTTTGACGATGCAGTCCTGGAGGTCGTGACAGCGATGTTCAGTAACAGCTTCGGGAGGTCCTTCTCGTTCAAGTTCCAGGACAAGTCGGAATGCAAGACTTGGATCAAGGAGATGCAGAGCCTGAGGAAGAAGGCTCTGATCAAGGCGCACGTGAAGGGGACATCAAGGATACGCACGCTGCAGTACCACCTCAAGCTCTTCTACGACTCCGACTTCCTGCAGTACCTCGTCGCGCTGTTCATCTTCCTCAATTTCCTCACCAACGTCCTACAGTCCGAAATCTCCCCGACGACCGACAACAGCAAGACGGCCGCGCTCTTTGACAACCTTGACCTGTGCTTCACCGTTATCTTCACGGTCGAGCTGGTTGTCAACATGACCGCTAACTGGTTCAAACCGTTCTTCGAGAGCGGTTGGAATTTCTTCGACCTTACAGTCGTGGGCGTCTCCCTGGTCGCGCTTTTCCTCAACGATGTGCCCGGCCTTTCCCACCTGAGGCTCATGCGAGCTTTCCGTGTCGTGCGCCTCTTCGGCAGGCTCGCCTCCCTCCGTCAGATTATCAACGCCCTGACGGCCTCGATCCTGCCCGTCTTCAACGCCTACATCATCATGCTGCTCGTCACCAGCATCTACGCCATTGTCGGCGTCACCTTCTTCTCCCAGACGAGCCCTGAAAAGTTCGGCACCTTCTCCCTCGCCCTCTTCACGATGTTCCAGGTGGCGACGGGAGATGGGTGGGCGTCGGATATCAGCCGGCCCTTGATCTTCCAAGACAACCCGAACTCGATCCTTCCAGATGTCAACATCGCGTCCTCCTTCTTCTTCGTCTCCTTCGTCGTCATCGTCGGCTGGTCGCTCCTGCAAGTTGTCGTTGCCGTCATGCTCGACAACTTCACTGCCGCTGCCGACAAGGAAAAGAAGAAGATTTTCCAGGAGCAGGAGTACAAGCATGGAGAGCCATTCTCCCTTCACGCTCTCGATCCTGTCCTCGAGTCCCTCTCGGCCCACAGCTCGACCGAGCAGTTGACCAGCCGCATCGCTTCCCTTTTCGCTGCCATCGATGACAACGGCAACGGGACTCTGAGCTTTCCCGAGCTGCGGCAGGGCTTCCAGAAGTTCCCGCTGCTCCCCAAGATCACGCTGAGCAGGGACGACTTTGACGAGATCACCTGCAACGGGATGATGTGCAACGAGGACGGGGAGGTGACAGAGGACGGCTTCCAAGGGATCATGCGCATGCAGCTAGCGCTGTACCTGCAGCGGCAGCTCGCCAACGCGATCCACCTGGCGGAGGTGAACGACTCGGAGAACCTGATGATCATGAAGACCCTCAAGATCATGTCGCTCATGATCAACGACCTTGGCAGCCAGATGAGCTTACTCAACCCCCACGGGAACATCTACAACCTCAAGAAGATCGAGGAGGAGAGGAAGAGGCAGTGGAACAAGGAAGGGCTCCACGGCGACCATGACGAGCTGCTGGTTGGGAAGCTGCATCGCAATGGAGATGTAGGAGCTGGGGAGCACGGCATCAACGGGGATGGAGGAGCAGGGGCAGGGGCAGGGGCAGGAGGAGAGAAGAAGTTCGAGCACAGCATGTCTGACGGACAGCGGTTGAAGGAGCAAGCGAAGGAGGAGAGGGAGAGGATGATGAGCAGCGAGGTGGAGGGGGACTTGCGAGATCGACTTGCGAGGATCGAGGGGAAGCTGGAGAAGGTGGATAGGATTGAGGCGATGTTGGAGAGACTCCTTGCGGCCCAGTCCTCCTCCTCCCTCCTCTTCCCTCCAACGACCCGCCAAGCAGGGTCTCGCGAAGTCAGGAGATCGTCGGACGTGCCGGTGAGCAGGGGGGATGTTTCGTATTACAACGTGTGATGAAATGCTGTGAACCATGCTGCCTCGGGTGCAAGCGTTGCTGCCCTCCCCCTTAACTCCTCCCCTACCACCCCCTCCTCCTTCCGCTCCTGCTCACTTCTCACCAGCCTCCTCTTGCTCTTGTTTGTCCTGTCCTGCCTCTCGCCTCCTCGCTCCCATTCCTCCTCCTTCAGCTCCTCGTCCTCAAAAGTATTTCATTTGGCCAAGAAAATTGCTCATCATGTGTCCTCCTCAAACAGCAGCTCCTTCCCATCCCGCGACGCCTGCAGCTCCTTTCACCTCCTGCTCTCCTCTCCCTCCTGTTCTCCTCCTGTCCTGCCTCCTCCCCGTCCCTGCTCCCCGTCCCTTTCCAGCTGCCCTTACGATCCCAACTCCCTGTCGTCTTCCTCCGCCTCTACTCCTCACCTGACGTGCGATGTGCATCGTCTCTCGCTCGATCAAGTTTCTCTCGTCGTCCAGCTCTCCCCATCTGCCGTTGACAAGACAATCAGCAAGGAGGAGCAGCAGGCGCAGCAGCTCACGTTCCCTCCCTCCCGCTCGTCAGAGGATTCGAACATTGGTGCTCGAACGAGCAGCGCTGAACAAAACCGTCAGTTCTCCTGCTCTCTCCTGCTCCTGCTCCTGCTCCTGCTCCTGCTCCTGCTCCTGCTCCTGCTCCTGCTCCTGCTCCTGCTCCTGCTCTTCCTGCTCTTCCTGCTCCTGCTCCGTTCCTCCAAAAGCCGATCACCTGTTCGACACCCTTCCAGCAACCTCCCTCCCATTCCACCTACAATCCTCCTCCTCCTCCTTCTCCTCCACCACAAGATACCAGGCCGATCCTAATCATGTTCCGCACAGCCAACTTCAATTTGTCGCAAACCTGCCTAGTTTCAGAGGAAGCGAGGACCGAGATGGTAGAAATGAAGGAGGAGGACGAGGAGGAAGAGTAGCAGGAGCAGGAGCAGGAGCAGGAGCAGGAGCAGGAGCAGGAGCAGGAGCAGGAGCAGGAGCAGGAGCAGGAGCAGCAGGAGCAGCAGGAGCAGGAGCAGGAGCAGGAGGAGCAGCATGAGGAGCAGGAGGAGATTGAGCAAGCAATGAGGAGGAGGTTCGAGATTACATCGTCCAATCGATCAGCAGTGATGCAGCCATAAGCAAGGCGCAGGTAGCCTGATAAAGCATCCTTATCCTTTCCTCCTCCTTGTCCTCCTCCTCCTCTGTTACCATCCATGCCGAAAGCAGAACCAGGTGTGAGCTGAAAGACGATCAGGAGAAGAGACAAGAAGAGGAGGAGAAGGAAAAGATGTAGAGAAGGTTTAGAACAGAGAGAAGTTAGAGGTTGTTTGGAGCAAAGAAGTACCAGGAGTCCATGGTCGTTGGCAAACATGTCTATCATGCGGATCTCGTCGAGGATTGAAGGAATTTTGATCATGAAGTAGAAGGCTCCCTGCGTGAATGATGATGATGATGATGATGATGATGATGATGATGATGATGATGATGATGATGATGATGATGATGATCGTGAGGAGGAGGAGGAGGAGGAGGAGGAGGAGGAGGAGGAGGAGGAGGAGGAGGAGGAGGAGGAGGAGGAGGAGGAGGAGGAGGAGGAGGAGGAGGAGGAGGACGAAGACGATGGTGATGATGCAAGGGCAGGGAAGGAGATGGGAGGGAAAGGGAGGTGAGGAGAGGGGGAGTGAGGCGAGGTCAGGATGTCACCTGAGACATGAATGGGTTGAGGGGCTCGAGAACTTCATAGATCTGTCCTGGTGGTCACGGCAAGAACCAAGATGTACATGACACCAGCAACGAGTACATCTGTGTGGAAGGGATGGAGGGGCATGCAGGCAGGAACAGGCATGAGCAGCAAGATATGGGGAGCAAGATAAGAGGTGCGACGGCATCTGACAGAAACTTCTTCCTCCCTCATCACTCACCCTGCTGCGGATGGGAATGAGTGACTTGACCTGCGTGTATGTCAGCCCCCGACCTCTCGCTTCATCTGGCATCTACATTCTCTCGAACCCAGCTCCTCCCGTAGTCCAACGCCTTGAGCGCAACTTTCTGCAGTCTCTAAGTCACTGCGGTTGCCCAACAAGCAGAGCGTTGCGGGGAGGACACGCCTCCGCATCCCCCACATCACCTGCGCCAGGACTGTTGCCATAGTCAGGATCGTGTCCTGAACTTTCAGCATCGCGCTGGTAAGGTGGGAAGGATAAGCGACGTAACCTGAGGAAGGTTAGAGTAGCAGTTCGCCAAGGGGTGAGCCACCGATGCGCCATCCCGCCATCCCATACGCCTTGGACATGCTGCACGTCCGTCAAGACTGAACTTTTGATCCTTCCCTCCTCTCACTCTCCTCTCTTCCTCTCTCCTCTCTCTCTTCATCGTTGATCTTTCCCCCCTTACCCCAGCTCGATCTCACTTTCTAACATTCTCCTCCCCTCTTCATTTTCTTCCTCCCAAATCCTGTTGGACGCTGCCATGACCTGCCTTGCCCCCGCACCTGTAGATATTGATGACTCCATCGTCTGCTGTCGGAGAGACATGCTCCGCCCCGTCGTACGTGAAATATCTGCATCGCACCTCGTAAACCTCAGGCATTGCCTTTCCCTCCTCCTTCACTCGTAGGTCTCGTCGCTGACCAGCCAGATCTTCTTGGAGGCACAGATTTCAACGAGCCTGCCGGCAGAAAGAGGAGAATCAGTCGCACAGGTAGATGTCCGGCGACAAGACTTGGAGGAGGTTGAGATTTTCATTTCCTCACTTGTTCAACGTGTCACTGGATATCAAGGCTCCAGACGGGTTGCCGGGCGTCACTATGACCGCCATCTTCACTGCAGGAGAAAGCCAGGTGATGACGCTTCAAATCAAATAAACATCACATCACATTACATCACTTCACTTCACATCACTTCACTTCACATCGATTCAAGGTGTTGACGGGAACATGTCTTATCAACACAACAACGCAAGAAACGACGCCAGGATCTCAACACGATTGGGAACAGGCGTTCCACCTCTTTGCTGATTCGCCTCTGCCGCCTTGAGGACTTGCCGAAGCTCCGCTAGGTCCTGCGGCAACAGCTCAGACCACAGGAAGAGGAGGAGATTTTGGTGGTGGACGAGGGAAGGGAGAACGGGGTAGACAAGGAGGGCTCACAGGTTCAAAGTTGCTCTCGCACGAGACCTCTATGACTTTGGCTCCTGCAGTAAGGGAATCACGACCCTTCTCCTTTCCCCAGTCCATCCTCACCCGCCAACTCCACGGCGACTCGGTGGGAGTAGTAGTAGGGTTTGAACAGCACAACGTAGTCGCCAGGATCACAGACGGCGAGCATCACATTCACGAAGGCCTGGTTGGCTCCTGCTGTCACCATGACTTCCTTTCCCTCAATGTTGTTCTCCCGCTTCAGCTTCTGCTTCAGCTTCTCCGTCAGTGCTTGCAGCCCTTCGCAGTCCCCGTATCGATGCAGCTCCGGATCGCCCTTCTGCAGGAGGCGGGTTGCCTCCTCCATGCAACCGGGAGGAGGAGGCCATGAAGAGGATCCTGCTGCAAGGTTGACGACCCCGGGCTTGAGGTATCTCTTCGAAATCTCGTCAATAACAGCGGCCGGAGCACGAGCTGCGCGCGAGGACGAGGTGATGCCGACGCTGAAGCTGGGGGATGCAGCGAGGTCGGCGATGGAACGACGAGACGGCGATCTGCTCAGCTCATCCTCTTGAGGGACAGGATGCGGCCCTCGTGTATCGCAGGAAGCGGCGGCGGGGATAGCTATCTTCGGTGGGTCTACGTTGAACAAGAGATGGCGGTGGCGGCGCAGGTGGAGAGAGCGGGAAGAGGAGGAAGAGCGGAGAGAGGAGGGAAGGCGAGTGGAGAGGAGGGAAGCGTCTCGGCATCTTTCGCCTGCTTCTGCCATGAGTACCAGCGCCATGGCTAGCCATAGCCGCATCAGCCTCATCGCCATGTTCCGGCCGCCCAACTCATCCCCCTCACCCCCATCATCCTGCCCCTCATCCCCACTCATCCCCCAATTCATTCAAAACCAGCACACCGGCAGACCAGAGTTGCATGTGAAGTGCTGGTGGGGCCATGGCGCGATCGGAAGATGCCGACGACGGCGGTAGGCTCTCGCGCACGATTGCGAAGAGAGGGAGGGGAATGGCATGTGAATGATCGATGTGCGAGGATGCTGTCTGCGAGCAGCCGCGTGCTCGGTCGGACGCAAGACACGTCCTCTGCTGCTGCCCCTTCGTACCTGTTTGTTGGTATCCCTTCGCACGGTTTTATGCCGCCCAAAGGCAGGCGCGCTTATGAAGTCTTGATCAGATGTGCGATGATGTTTCCGTGATGTTGCCTGTGTCACTTGTTTCGCTCACATGCCTGATCGCTGCTCAACAGAGATACAAGTGACCAAGAAGGTGAAGGTGAAGCCTCCGTTTGCGCCCTCCAGTCCCTTCGCTTCCTCAGTTTCGCAGCCTTTCGCTGATCTGCATTGCCATGCTCAGGGGCCAAAGGGAGTGAAGCCGCCAGTGCAGGACCAGCATCAGGCGCTCATTCGCACAATCAGGTGAAACTCCTGAGAGCAGCGGAAGAAGCGTGTGAACGTCCTGTGACTCAAGTTGCAGCGACATCATCAGCGAGCTCATGGCATGTCACAAGGCGGGCAAATCTGTGAATATCACGAAGCTGAAGCAGCAGTGCGCGAAGAGGAACGGCATGCAGGTAGAGCAGGGGCGATGCTTGCTCGTCTCCTGACTCGGTTGCGCTGCGTTATAGGGCATCCCGAAGCTCACTCAGATCATTGCTGGAGTTCCCGAGCAGAGCAAGAAGCAGATCGTTCCTCTCCTGAAGGCAAAGCCTGTCCGAACAGCCTCTGTGAGCCTGGCCTGCTGCTCCTCGTGCCTCCTCGTGACGTTCTCCTCAGGGCATCGCTGTCGTGGCTGTCATGTCAAAACCTCACCGCTGTCCACACATCGCCATGACAGGCAGCTAGAACCTGCTTGCTGCGCTTCCGTCTGAACTCTCAGTACCTCTAGGAGGAGTCTGCGTCTACTGTCCCGGCGGTCCAGACTCTGACTTCGAGTACTCGACACAGGTAGGAAGTGGGAGGGGAGGTGATGCTGCGATGTGTTGATAGTCTCTGCTGCAGTCGTACACGGGGTACGAGCCGACGAGCATGCGAGCGATTCGTGCGAGATACGATCCCTTCTTGCAGACAAAGAGCAGGTGCTGCTGACCCGCTGGCTCCCCGACGTTTGATGGCTTCTCCTCCAGGATCGATCAGCTGCAGAAGCTAGGGCATAGTACGGACAAGGTCATACAATCGCTCTCCTGTTGTCAACCTGAGCAGCAGGGACAGGTCGAATTCATCCTGATGGGCGGAACATTCATGTCTCTGGACAACGAGTACAGGTTGTAACGAGATGCCGTCCGTTATCGGTCTGCAGGAGATGTCCTTTCTTCCTCTTCAGTTCTTCCCTTGTTGCCTGTCTGTCTGTCTGTCTTGATTCTTGTTTTCCTCCTCTTCCTCTTACCATTCGGCACGATCAGAGACTATTTCATCCGCAACCTGCACGATGCGCTCTCCGGCCACTCGTCGAACTCGGTGCGGGGCGATGGCCTGGGCCTCCCCTCTTGCTCCCCTCACTGCTGCCGCCAGGTGGAAGAAGCAATCAAGTACTCTGAGCAGAGCAACAGCAAGTGTATTGGCATCACAATCGAGACTCGTCCAGACTACTGCCTCAAGGTGAGCGAGGAGAGAAACGGGCGATGCTTGTTGACCCCAGCTCAGCCCCACCTGAGCTCGATGCTGTCATACGGGTGCACCCGACTCGAGATCGGCGTGCAGAGCGTTTATGAGGACGTGGCGAGGGACACCAATAGAGGGCACACGGTGAAGGCTGTGTGTGAGGTGAGAGGAGGAGGAGGAGGAAGAGGAGGAGGAGGAGGAGCAAGCAGGAAGGTATGCAGGTCGGAAGGAGCAGAGGACAAGGATGGTGCTGCAGAGGAAGGAAGAGCATGCGCGCTAGAACGTGGGAGGCAGACAGTTGATGGGCAGGGCGAGAGGAAGGGCTGACTGTGCGAGCAGTGCTTCCAGCTAGGGAAGGACGCGGGGTACAAGATCGTAGCCCACATGATGCCTGACTTGCCCAACGTCGGGTACGAGCGAGACATGCGGCAGTTCCGAGAGTACTTTGAGAACCCCTCGTTCCGCACGGACGGACTGAAGCTCTACCCCACCCTCGTCATCCGCGGCACCGGGCTGTACGAGCTGTGGAGGACGGGGAGGTACAAGAACTACTCGCCCGAGCTGCTCATCGACCTGGTGGCTCACATCCTAGCGCTGGTCCCGCCATGGACGCGCATCTACCGCATACAGCGCGACATCCCCATGCCCCTCGTCTCCTCAGGGGTCGAGCACGGCAACCTCCGAGAGCTGGCGCTGGACAGGATGAAGGAGCTCGGGCTGCGCTGCAGGGACGTGAGGACGCGCGAGGTCGGGATCCAGGAGATCCATAAGAACGTCAAGCCTGAGCAGGTGGAGCTGATCCGGAGGGACTACGTGGCCAACGGCGGGTGGGAGACTTTCCTGTCCTACGAAGACCCGATCCAGGATATCCTTATCGGCCTCCTGCGACTCAGGAAGTGTACCAAGGAGGGAACTTTCCGCCCCGAGCTGACGCAGGGGTGAGTCCTTGTTGCTCCCTACCTCTATCCCTCTCGCACCCCACTCTCCTCCTCCTCCTCCTCCTCCTCCTCCTCCTCCCTCTCTCTCTCTCAACCTCCCTCCCTCCCTCCCTCCCTCCCTCCCTCCCTCCTTCCCTCCCTCCCTCCTCGTCTGTAGCCCCATAATCCCGCTTCCTCGTCTCCCGATCACTCACTTTCATCCATCCCCGCCCGTCCCTGGCTTCTCCAAGCTGACTCCCAGCTACAGGCAGTGCTCCATCGTGAGAGAGCTGCACGTCTACGGGACGGCAGTGCCGGTCCATGCGAGGGATCCCGCGAAGTTTCAGCACCAGGGCTACGGGACGCTGCTCATGGAGGAGGCGGAGAGGATCGCCAGGGAGGAGCACGGGTCCTCCAAGATCGCGGTCATCTCGGGGGTGGGGACCCGGCACTACTACAGGAAGCTGGGGTATGAGCTGGACGGGCCTTATATGTCGAAGAACCTCTTGTGATGATCCGCTAGAATGAGATGTGTGAACAACTGAGACCCCATCCTGCTCCTGCTCCTGCTCCTGCTCCTGCTCCTGCTCCTGCTCCTGCTCCTGCTCCTGCTCCTGCTCCTGCTCCTGCTCCTGCTCCTGCTCCTGCTCCTGCTCCTGCTCCTGCTCCTGCTCCTGCTCCTGCTCCTGCTCCTGCTCCTGCTCCTGCTCCTGCTCCTTCTCCTGCTCCTGCTCCTGCTCCTGCTCCTCTTAATCCTCCTTCACCATGCTGCATGGCCTCGTCGTATGCGCAGATGGCCTGCGCTATGTTGTCCTCCTCGTCCATGTCAAGGTTGTTGTCTCCCAGAGTGAGCTGATGGAACCGGAACGAGAGTCTCCTGCTCGAGGTTGAGAGAAAGGAGGGAGGAGGAGGAGAAGAGGGGAGGAGGAAAAAGAAAAGGAGCAGGAGAGGAAGGGAGGGGAAGAGCAAGCATCTGTTTCTTACAAGTTCTTGCGGAAGGCATCCAGGAGCTGGTGCGTCCCTGACAGCTGCGGGTGAGGACGAGACCAACCTGCCTCCTCTCACCTCGCATGCTCAGTCGATTCCCCCGCAGAAAGATGCGAGTCAAGCTAGAGACAGCTCCTGTCTCACGTAACATGTTAGGGAGCCGAGGGAGGAAAGGAAAGAGGGGAGCAGGAGCAGCAGGAGCAGCAGAAGGAGGATCAGGAGCAGGAGCAGGAGCAGGAGCAGGAGCAGGAGCAGGAGCAGGAGCAGGAGCAGGAGCAGGAGCAGGAGCAGGAGCAGGAGCAGGAGCAGGAGCAGGAGCAGGAGCAGGAGCAGGAGCAGGAGCAGGAGCAGGAGCAGGAGCAGGAGCAGGAGCAGGAGGGATGCAAAAAGGCACACTGGAAATCCAACGGTATGACATGAAAGGAAGGGAGAAGGATCGAGAGTTGTAGTTGTAAGAGAGAACACTCTTGGGCTGGATGGTGAAAGTGTGCGGGACGAAGGAGAGGGGGAGGCAGCGATGATGACCCAGTCGAATGTTGTCCGCTATGACAGCAGCAGCAGCGTCAGGCAGGAGGTTGTAGGATAGGTCGAGACTTGACAGTTTCCTTGCACACCGTCAGCTGGTTCCCAGCGCGATCGTCCTCTCCTCACCTGCACGCCCTCAGGAGCATCCGGAGCCAGCTGAAGTCCGCGACCTCCTCCTCCTCTCCCCGCCCGATGTTATTGTGCGACACGTTTAGCACGCGCAGGCTGAGTGCGGCCTCCTCCTCCTTCTCTCCACGGCCGAGGCCCTCGCCAAACGCGTACACCTGATCCTCCGTCACAGCTGGCGCGATCGCAGTCACCCGCGCCTACCCCTTGGAAGCACGCGTTGTTGAAGGAGATGTCCAGCTCTGAGGATCTGTGGTGAGAAATCCTCTTCCTCCTCTCCCCCTTGTCCTCACTTCTTCTTCCTCTTTTTGTTCCTCTCCTCTCTCCTCTCTCCCCTCTCCTCTCTCCTCTCTCCTCTCTCCTCTCTCCTCTCTCCTCTCTCCTCTCTCCTCCCCGCAGTTCTTTCTATCCGCTCTCTGCTACTTTCCTTCATGTCCCCCTACTCCAGGACTTGTCCTCTTCTGCCCCCACTGCCTTCCGTCTTCCATCAACTCTTCTCCTCTCCTTCACCTCGAATTCTGTGGCAGGAGCCAAACGCTCTGCCAATGCTAGCCACGCCTGCGCGTCCGGCAGGTCATACGCGTCAGGAAGGGGAGGAGAAGACAGACCAGGAGGATCGAGCGCGTTGTTGGAGACGTTGAGGACGGCAAGGGACCCCGCCGAGCTGTTGCCCACCAGGGCCTCAGCCAGCGATTTTGCTCCTCGTTGCCCTGAAGGATGAAACGTTTGACAGCAGGCGGAGGAGGTGGAGGATGACCGATGGCGTTGGAGCTGATGTCAAGCGTTTCGACGGATCGATTGGTAAGGAGAAACTCGGAGAGGTGGGTACAGCCGACGACACCCAGCTGATGGAGCAGTCAGTAGAATCGTACGGAAGGAAGAGAGGGAGAGGGGAGAGGGGAGAGGGACGAAAGGAGAGACGAGAGAGAGAGAGGAGAGAAGCGAGGAAAGAGGAGAGAGGAGAGAGAAGACATTGGAGTAGAAGGAAACAATTGCCCGAAAGGACAAGAAATCGAGAAGGGGAAATGCAGAGAAAAGGCACAGAGGACAGCAATAGAGGTTGGGGATATGGACGAGGAGGAGGAGGAGGAGGAGGAGGAGGAGGAGGAGGAGGACAAGAAGGACGAGGGGCAAAGATCTAAGTTCCTGATTCTCCGACAAGTTCAACTCACGGAGACTCGCTGGTAGCAGAGTGTGAGCTTTACAGCTCCGGGTCAAGACGGCAAGACTGACCAGGGCAGTGGGTCTGGAGGGCCGACATGAGGACCTGCGTGCCCTCCTGGGACAGTTTGTTGCTTTTGAGATCGAGGCGGGTGAGCTAGCACGGCCTGTCACCGACCCCGCAGCTCGAGAGACGGGAGGTACGTTCAACGCCGAGCCCGACTGCAGCTGGTCCTTGAGGGAGAAGCAGAAGAGGGAGGCAAGGTTGTTCTGTCTGAGCTCGAGGCCTTGGCCGCCAGGTCAGAGGGCAGGGGAGGAGGAGACGGGAGCAAGGCTCACTCGTGAGGGAGGGGCAGCCATTCAGGTCCTCCAGGAGCTGGTGGGAGAGCTCCTCGAGCCGCCTGCGCTATCAGAGTCACTGCATGGTCGCCGTGACCTGCCGCCGTTGGGCTGACGCACTTGCAGTTATGAACCCTCAGGGTCTGAAGGCGATGGAGGGAGGAGATGGCACGTGGGAGCTCATACGCTGCCGGCTGCTCCAGGGACTCCTGCAGTGTAAGTGAGCTAAAACATGCAGGACGGACAACAACAGGCACTCACTTCTGAGAAGTGCAGGCTCGTTAGGGAAGGGCACGACCCGATCACTCGTGCCAGAACCTCGTTCCATCTCCTGCCGGAACCCTTCACAAGGTGAACGAGGAGCCTTGACGGCAAGTTACAGGGGGTCAGACGCGAAGTCGTCAGCAGCTAGTGAGAGGTGGAGCTCTTCAAGCTGAGAACTTGACACGTCAGGTCCTGCGATCAAAAGGACTATCGAGACCTCCACGCATTTACACGCCTCTACCATCCCTACATACTGGTCCATCCCAATATGCACCCTGCCCTCTAGATTCAGACGGCACCCTCCTGCCATGGACGGTGATCAAACCTCTCCAGGCACAGGGAACGCAGCAACGGCATTCCCCCTTCCCGCATCGCAGACGTCAGCATCGCGATTCCGTCGGGATCGAACGTGCAGCTTTGAAACAACCATCAGCAGAACAGCCACCTCAAAAGACATGCAGACAGTACCCGGTGAAGTCCAAACTCGTCAGCGCAGGTACTCTAAAGGAGCTGTCAGCCATGGCAGCAGCTTGACATCCCATCGCTCCTACCTGCATGTTGCGATCGCTTCCAGGACTCGCCGGAGGTTCGACGATGACACGCTGCATTCGGAGAAGCTCACCTGGCCCGGCATGAGACGGCAAGCGTAGCACGCGCCATGTCACCGAGGCAACGGGAGCAGCCTGTAGAGCCTTACAAGCGCACAACCACCTGTCGTCGTCATGCTCTGACACAATCCAACTCACAAAGTTGCAAGTCCCGAGTGACAATCTCACGCGACTTGCTGTAGCTTCGCACGCTCTCCTTGGAGTAGCAAGCATCTGTCTCTGTGTGCTGCAAGTTTCGCGTTACTTCACATCCATGACATGGCTGGAATGTCACGTCTCGTAACGAAAAGGAAGGACTGAATTGGAGGGCCTCCTGCCGCAGGCATGAAGAGGAGTCATCAGTGAACACAGAGGCACCAGCTTGCGAAGTCGCTGTAGGAATCTCACGAAACCTGACCCGACTCCTTCGCTCCATGCCGGCAATGAAGCTATATGCAGACTCGTGCGACGAACATCGATCGATGCCATCCATGCCTTGCTAACTTGCCTGGAACCCAATCACAAAATCCACTTGTCCTCATCCTTGCTCTCCTAGCTCTTCTTGCTCTCCTCGTTCTCTGCTTGAATCCCTCAGCTTCCTCCTCACCTGCAGAGATGCATGGGGCGCAAGACTCGAAGGTCCTGAAGGATCGCGAGCAGGACCTCTTGCTCCACGGCCGACAAGCTGGCGACACCCATGGAGGGCACGTCGCCAGTTCAAGGGGATGGAGCTCGAGGAGGACACAACGTGAGAGCTAGGAGAGCGCTTCTGTGTGCCCGCTGGATCGCGCGAGGCGGTGGGGAGGGAGGGAAAGAGCAGGGCAGTCGGGAGGGTTTCCTCACAGTCCTTTTTTGTTTGTTTTTTAGGTTTTACAGGGATGGGGAGGAGGGGCGACAAGGACAGGGAGGGAGAAATTATGGCGCGCATGCGTTTCCTAGCGCACGTCATGGTAGTCGCGTCCTCCTTGAGCTGTGCCGAGCCATGCGGGCAGGGGGATACTGTCACAGCAAGTACGAGAGCGCGCGCCATGATAGCTAGCAGCCGAAAGCTCTGTCATGAGAAACCTTGGAATGCTTCCCCTGTCATTCTGGAACGTTCGCCAGCGAACCTATGGCACAGCACCCCTGCCTTCCTCTACCAGTCTTCATCTCTCTTCCTCCTATGTGCTCTGATACCACCTGCTTTCTATACCCTAGCATGCTGTCTCCCTTGCTGACCCTCACTCCGCAGGAACGACCGCTGCGTTCGCCCCCGCGCTCTCCGCCGCTCTCCTTCACAACAAGAAGCAGCTGGTACTCCGGGTCCGCGGCGCATCGCAAGCGACCATGAGCGATGTCACGTTATACACAAACAAGATGTGCCCGTTCGCTCAGAAGGTGAGGAGCCATGGTAGCCTGCCGGTCGCTGACGAGGGAGGAGGCGTGGATTGCTCTAGAGGAGAAGAAGGTGAAGTACGACCTGGTGGAAATCAGCCTGTACGGAAGCGGAGGAAAGCCTAGATGGTTCCTCGACATGAACCCGAAAGGGCAGGTCCCAGTCTTGAAGCATGGCGACAAGGTGGCCCCTCGTGTCCTCATCGCTGGTGACGTGACAGGAAGCAGGTTGTCGTTGAATCCGACGAGATCTTGAAGTACATCGATCAGCACATGGGCTCGACTGGCGACCTGTGAGCATGCTTGCCGTTTTCCTTCTATGAAGGGCCTTCACACTCACCCGTGCCTTTCCATCAGGACCAAGGGACATGAGAGCGATGTCGCTGCATGGATGAAGTTCCTTGGAAGCGAGGTCCTCCCATCAGGGAAGGCTTTGATCAACGGATACGGATCCAAGACTTCTCTGAATGTACGAACTTCATGGCTTGATCAGACCGATCTGCACTTTGATGTTTTTGAAACACCAACAGGAGGCGCTCCGTAGGATGGAGGAAAGGATTCAGGGACCCTTCATCTTCGGGGGAGACTTCACCTTGGCGGATATAGCTTCAGCTCCGTTCTTTCAACGTATGATGACAGAGCAGGCAAGGCTGGGGTAAGCACAGAGCTCTAAGCATGTCCGCGAGTGACAATACCCCCCCCGGCAAACAGTTTGAACCGACAGGAGTACCCCAAGATCTTCGCATGGTACGAGGCCATCAAGGTGATTGCCCTCCTCCTTCCTCCTCTCCTCCTCTCCTCCTCTCCTCCTCTCCTCCTCTCCTCCTCTCCTCCTCTCCTCCTCTCCTCCTCTCCCACTTTCTCTTCCTATCTTGTCACGAGTATGCTGCCAGGCCAAGCCTTCCTTCAGCAACACCGTCGTCAAGTCCTGGTGGTGGTGGTGGTAACGCCTCCCCCTCGTTGGAGTATAGTCCGAAATGACTTCTTTTCGATAATTAACTAGACGTTTATTGAAAACTATCCTTTTCAGCAATAAGATATATCCGATTGTTTACTACACACACGTCCAGGCGCACGTCTGCGCATGTCCAGCGGAGGGAGACAAAAGTCAAGGGGTGCCCTTCGCAAGTAGCTAGTGTATCTTTCCCTTCCTCCATCTCCCTGCTACCCCCTTGCTGCTCCCTCGTGACCATCGCCTGTGCTCACTCCCTCCTCCCTGCACATGTCCCACCCTCCCCCTGATCCTGGTCCACATGGCATGCCCATTGCTGACTCGCTCCAGCCTGCTGCTCCCCGCAAGGCCCCAGAGACGGTCGTCATTCACTCCAGGACCAAGAGCGGGCTCATCCGCAGAGACAAGGCTGTCACGGTGAGTCTGGAGCAGCTCAAGGGTCTCTTCGGCTCGAGCCAGGAAAGCGCCGCACAGTCGCTGGTACGTGATGCTGGTCGCAGGAGCGCTGCTGACGCTGACGGGCATTCGTGTAGGGGGTGTCGCTGACGAGCTTCAAAGGCGCCTGCAGGAAGCTTGGCCTTGACCGATGGCCTTACACGAGGGGCAAGCAGCGGCCTCCAAACAGCCCCCCGCGCAGCTCGACTGCCTCGCCCATAGTAAGCGACGGCCCTGCTGCACGTGTAGACACACACGACGCGGGAGCCGACGAGCAAGCGGAGGATGCCGAGGCCTCCATGCCGTCTCACGGCTTGACGACCTGCTCATACGACTTGACGACCTTGCTCGAGGGCAGCCATCTCATGACAGGGTCCAGGAGATCGACGGGAGAGCAGAGCGCCGGAGCAACCAGGCAGGCTGAGGAGGCGGGAGGGACAGAAGGCTTGTCAGCTTTAGATCTTGAGTGGATACAGGAGTATATGGCGGCCGACATGGATTGCGAGGAGGGAGCAATCTGATAGTAGAAAAACGTCTTCTCGTCGCAGCTACATGAGATGGAGAGCTTGGGGAAGATAGAAGAGAGGTACTTTTGCGCATGTTAGATTACAGGTGTATCATCATAAAGACGTATGCGATAGCGTCAAAGTAAATGGATACTTAAGCAGTCTTTCCATGGAATAGTTGCGCGTAACAGAGGAGGAAATGTGCACGCCTCAGAGCTGTTTCTGGCTCAACATTTCAAAGCTAGAAAGAGTCTGGTGTATTTGAACAATGCAGTGAAGTTTCATGCAGCATTTTTCAATCTCACAGTCTGACCAAATGAATGTATTATTGCTCGAGTTTCCACATTGGATGTACAATACACACTCTAACATCAAAGTATCAATCTTGTTTGATATCTTGCCATCTGTCATCATCATTTTCCTAGCCTTCTGTACAGGAAATACTCTAACATGCGCAAAAGTACCTCTCTTCTATCTTCCCCAAGCTCTCCATCTCATGTAGCTGCGACGAGAAGACGTTTTTCTACTATCAGATTGCTCCCTCCTCGCAATCCATGTCGGCCGCCATATACTCCTGTATCCACTCAAGATCTAAAGCTGACAAGCCTTCTGTCCCTCCCGCCTCCTCAGCCTGCCTGGTTGCTCCGGCGCTCTGCTCTCCCGTCGATCTCCTGGACCCCGTCATGAGATGGCTGCCCTCGAGCAAGGTCGTCAAGTCGTATGAGCAGGTCGTCAAGCCGTGAGACGGCATGGAGGCCTCGGCATCCTCCGCTTGCTCGTCGGCTCCCGCGTCGTGTGTGTCTACACGTGCAGCAGGGCCGTCGCTTACTATGGGCGAGGCAGTCGAGCTGCGCGGGGGGCTGTTTGGAGGCCGCTGCTTGCCCCTCGTGTAAGGCCATCGGTCAAGGCCAAGCTTCCTGCAGGCGCCTTTGAAGCTCGTCAGCGACACCCCCTACACGCATGCCCGTCAGCGTCAGCAGCGCTCCTGCGACCGGCATCACGTACCAGCGACTGTGCGGCGCTTTCCTGGCTCGAGCCGAAGAGACCCTTGAGCCGCTCCAGACTCACCGTGACAGCCTTGTCTCTGCGGATGAGCCCGCTCTTGGTCCTGGAGTGAATGACGACCGTCTCTGGGGCCTTGCGGGGAGCAGCAGGCTGGAGCGAGTCAGCAATGGGCATGCCATGTGGACCAGGATCAGGGAGAGGGTGGGACATGTGCAGGGAGGAGGGAGTGAGCGCAGGCGATGGTCACGTTGACCACGGTAATTAGAAGTTTGAATGGGGCGGCCAACCTTGTGTTTGAAAAGATTGTTGTTCGGGTTGCACCTGTTATCACGGGAACCATATCTCACAAAAGGGCGCAAGAAGTAATGGGGTCCGTGCTGTAGCTGCTTCATTTCCAACATGGGACGTTTCGAGGGGGATAAGGAGATTCTGATCGGATTTGGTCACTAATCATCCGATGTCACCGCTCGTCGAACACGCGGCCCGCCCCGGCGGAGTCCAAAGCCCTAGCCAGCCTGGGGGGTCATAGCGGCAGTGAGCCTCAGTGACTACGGTAGGGCCTCCCGTGCCAGGCTGAGTCATCCGGGTCACGGGTGATCCGTCCGCAAGCCCCGCGGGCCTGAGCATCCCGGAAGTTGGGCTCGGAAAGGCTCTCAGTCACGCCGTGATGCCCCGGCTTCCTCAGGTTACTCAAACTTTTCAAATCGGACTCGGAAAACTCCGACAGCGAGAACCAACTTGACGGGCCGGGCCCATCCTGCCAACTTGCGGTCACGGCTGTACCCCAACCCGGCATTAACTGATACCTTTCGAAGTTCACGTACAGCGATGTCGCCGGCCGGGAGTGTGGCCACCGTCGAACTCGAAGTCTTGCGACCGTCATGGTCCGACTCAGGCCCGGGGCGAGAGGCCATCTCAGCGCTGCCGTCACAAGTTCCCCCAAGTTGTTCGCCGAGCGATCCGCCAGCCACCGTAGCGAAATGCATCACTGAGTCCTGCAAGAGTCCATCACTGTGCTCTCAGTACGGTAGTGACTCGCCGGATCAGTGCCGGCCGCCGGCCCGGCCGGGCCGGGCCGGGCGTTGCCGGGTTCCGAAGACCCGCCCGGCCGGCAACCGTTTTGTAACGGTCAGTCCCAAAATAGTCTTTTTGCGGTCAGTACAGTTGAATGGCTTGACAAGCCTTGAAGGGAAATGGCGGTGCCGGTGCGCGCGTGGGGAGGGGCTCTGAGCCTGCTGGTCCTCGGGGCAGCTACAGTCCTTCTCCTTCTCACTCAGCAAGATGATCAGGCTGGGCCGCCAGGAGAGCTGAAGCTGAGCGAGGATGAGAGCACTGTTGACCATTTCTTCGCAGTGCCAGGGTTTGACAAGCGCTCCCTGCAGTCAAGACTCCGAGTGAGCGACCAGGACCAAGAGGATGCGGCAGCGGCGGCAGCTTCTCTGCCAGTATCTGACAGCGGAGCGGAATTGCCAGATGCGGAGATAGCACGCCAAATGGCACAAGGAGGATATCAGTTTGCAAAGCGGCAAATTCATATCGCTGACTCCAAGAGTGCAACAGGAGTCAGAGGGGGCGAGGTAGGGTATGGAGAAGGAGGAGAGGGAGGTCAAGGAGGAGGCAGTGACAGTGGCGGAGGAGGAGAAGCAGGAGGAGAAGCAGGAGGAGGAGGAAGCGGCGGCGGCGGCGGCGGCGGCGGCAGAGGAGGAGGACGAGGAGGAAGCGGAGGAGGAGGAGGAAGCGGAGGAGGAGGAAATGTTGGCAGGGATGGTTGGGGACTTAGGGAGGATGGAGCAGCTCCTACTGGACCGATGAACAGACGTGGAGTCGATGGTGGTGGTGGTGGTGGAGGAGGAGGAGGAGGAGGAGGAGGAGGAGGAGGAGGAGGAGATATGGAAGACGGGAGCCAAGGCAGTGTTGGCGCAGGCAGGGGTGGCTTGGGAAGCTTGGGAGGCAAGCAGAGTGAGGCAACGAGCGAGAGAATGAGGATTGAAGAAAACTCTGCTGACGGCACTTTTGATTCTCAAAGTGACGGGAGAGGATATTCAAATGCTGGAGGGGAGGGAGAGGGAGAAACTGCGGGAGAGGCAAGCGGAGGTGGTGGAATGGGATTAGAAAGACCTTGGGTAGAGGGCAAGGCAGATGCCTCGGGCAGAAGCGGAGGCACCAGTCAGGGACCTTATGGGGCAGCTGGTGATGGGCGAAGGGAGGGTGATTGGGGGTTCGGAGGAGACGAAGCTGGGAATGTGGGTGGAAGTGGTGTTGGCAGCTCGTCGTCTGCTGGAGGGCAGGGGGTTGGAGCAGATAATCTGAAGAAGTATTGGGCGTCGAAGATGATCAGCGGCCTTGTGAAGATTCTTGATCCAGAGGGAAGCTCGGAATATCTTCAGAAGATAAAGCAGATGGCAGCCCTTCCTGCTGGCATGCAGTCACAAGCTGCACCTGGGTTGGCTCCGATGGATGGTGGTCATGGCAGAGAAGGGACGTCTGTGGCTGGGGGAGCCGGCCAGGGTGGGGAAGGGGAATCGAGCGAAGCTGGGAATGGAGCAGGGGAAGGAGAGGATGGAGCAGGGGAAGCTGGCTTGAGCGATGCGGTCTCCAAAGACCTGGTAGAAGAGTTGGTTTGCTGCAGAAGACTTCTGAATGGGGTTGGCAGGAACGTCTCATCAAGAGCAGATGGAATTCGTTCAAGAGCAAGGTCTGTGAGCAGCTAGTCCATGAGATTGAAAACTGAGCTTCTGCTTGTCAAGGTCGGGAGAGACCATTCGTTTTCCGCACAGGACATGTCCCTGATCAGAGGGCTGGTAGAGTCATACGTGAAGGGAGTGGATGGAGCAGGGGCTGCAGGTAGGCAAGGAGGTCAAGCAGGAGATGGGGAGTACGCAAAGATTCTGTTTGGTGAGAGATGCGTGTTGAAATGCATCTAGCGTGTGAGAGTATCTGTACAGGGAAAGGAAAGTCAGCCGAGTCTGCCATGCGGGCTGCCAGTCAAATTGCCCAGGCGCTCGACGGCAATCTTGCAAGACTCGGGATCGGAGCTTCAGGGCAGGGAGGAAGCGGGGTACACGGAAAGGACGGGATGGCAGGAAGCGAGGGAGCGGAAGGGGCGGAGGGAGCAGAAGGGGCAGGAGGCTCAGCATGTGAGTGAATTGTCGATGAGATCTGTAGCTTCACCTTAACTTTTGAATGTCCAGCGTCTGTGGCAGGACGAGGGGCAGCAGTCGAGGACGCGCTTGCTGAAGCTTTCAATGACGAGGGGCTCTACATCCCTCCCAAGAGCGTGAGTGTCGCTCCCCACCGTTCTCACCTAGGTCAGTGTATGACTTGCTGGCCTGCAGGGACTTTCGGGGAGTGGAGTGGGAGGAGGCTCCCCCTACGGAGGCGTCCTTCCCCTGAAAAAGTTGGAGCCTTCCTCTGCGGCCGGCTCGGGTAAGCGAGGATGGTTTGCCTTACTTGGAGATGACGTGTCAACAGGAGCTGCGTCTGTTGGGAGCTCAGCAGGAGCAGGAGCAGGTGCAGGAGCAGGTGCAGGAGCAGGGGGAGGATGCGGTGAAGATCTTCGGAAATTTGCAGACCTACTGAACTCTGAGGGGCTGATGAAGAACAATCCTTGTGGCGGAGGAGGTGGTGGAGGCGGCGGAGGAGGAGGAGGCGGCGGCGGCGGAGGAGGAGGAGGAGGTGGCGGAGGAGGGGTGGCGGAGGAGGAGGAGGAGGAGGAGGAGGAGGAGGAGGAGGAGAAAGCTGCTCAGCTCACTCGCGGGTGGCACATGGGAGGGTCTCGCCATCGACGGCAGTGGAGGTGAACAAGAGCGTGACGATCCTGTGCGACGAGAACTTCTTCATCCGACCCAGAGTCGAGCCGCTCACTGGTGAACCCCTGACCTGCTGGGATGGAGTCCAGCTGAGCAGCTGCGGCTCTAGAGGAGGGGTTGCAGTCTGTCAGCAGGATCGCCGCTTTCAGCCCAAGCTCTCCTGTGCTGGCCCCTTCTGCTCGCTGCCGGCTCCTCACCCTCACGCCTCCGTCTCCCCCTCAGCTCGGGTGCTGGCGGGGGCAAGCGTGAACGTCTCGTGCGAGGAGGGATACTTCGTCTCCTCCAGCTCCGGGCCAGCTGGCTGGGGAGAGGAGACCTGCTTCCCCGACGGAAGGTTTCGTCCCCAGCTCAGGTGCGAGCCATGGTGTGACCCTCCAGCTCAGCCCGAGCACGCGACTGTCTCGCGGCATGACATGGTGAGGAGTGGAGAGACTGTGGAGGTGACTTGCGACCGGGGGTACCTGGTGGCTGGGGAGGACGGGAAGAGGAGCAGGAGCATTCGCTGCTATCCCAACCGATCATTCTGGCCGGAGGTCTCGTGCGATGGTCCCTGGTGCCCTCCCATCTCTCCTCCCCCCAACAGCTTCGCCTCTCCTCCTGGGTACGTGCGGGTAGGAGACAACGTCAGCATCCACTGCAGGGACGGGTTCGTGCCGTGGGGAGGAGGAGGAGAGTTTCCGGTCTGCTTCTCCAACCTCACCTTCTCCCCTGCTCGTGGTTGTGCTCGGAGCTGCGGGGTTCATCCGGAGGTGGAGCATGCGGCAGTCGCTCCCAATGAGCGTCGGGTGCACCTTGGAAGAGGATCGCAGCACGTCACCATCGAATGCAATCAGGATTACGTCCCTGTGGGGCCGGGGAGTACCCACCCCTGGTGCCAGCAGGATGGGACATTCACCCGTGCTGCATCCTGTATGCGCGTCTGCGGATCGTTCGCTGCTCCCCCTCACTCCCTGGTGCTTGACCGCCCGTCGCCGGCCAGCATGGTCAACGACTCATTGGTGGAGAGAGGATGGAGCTCGGAGCTCTCTTGGACGAACAGGACGGCGTCGTTCCTTCAGGGAGAGGAGGTCGTGATGAGGTGCGAGGAGGGGTACCTCCCTGTGGGAGATGGGAGTCTGCACCCGTCCTGCATGCCCAACGGCTCCTTCTCTCCTGCCAAGAGCTGCCTGCGATCTTGCAGCAAGTTCGACCCTCCTCCCCATGGCGTCGTTACTTTCTTCCTCCGGCCCGGGCTGGACGTGCCTGTGGAGGGAGACCTGGCATTCCTCCGCTGTCAGGAGAACTTCACGCTAGGAGGCAATGGAACGCACGTGCCCATGTGTATGAAGGACGGAGAGTTCGAGGAGAGGAGGGTGTGCGTCCCCCTGCCGTCTCCTGTTCTGCGGAGGCCAGAGGTGCCGATGACGCGGCTGAGGAAGTACGTGGAGGAGATGGAGAAGCTGCTTCGGCGGGCGAGGAGGGCGACGAGGGGGATGGGAACTCTAGTGCTCCACATGAACGACCTCTTCAACCTGACAGACTTCGAGTATCACGCCACCAAGACTCGCCTCCCCTGCCGGCTGGGCTTCGAGACCTACTGCCATGAGCGGGTGAAGGAGGCGAAGGAGGCCGAAGGCTCGTCGTCCTCTGCCGAAGGCAACGCCCAGCGCTTGCTCGGCATCGCTAAGTCCCATCTGAAGCTCATGCAGTCGGTGGACGAGCAGATCGTGAGGAAGTTCACGAGGATGCAGGAGGTGGATGAGGAGGAGATGGACAGGATGGAAGCCTGCGCCAACGCTCTGTATGCGGCTGAACCCTATCTGCCAGAGGAGGAGGGGGCAGATACAGTCGAAGTATCTGCACCTTCTCCTCCTCCCCCGGCAAGCGTCAAGGTTGAGGGAGACGCTGGAGGCTCATGGGACCCGCTGGATGACGTTGAAAACTTCTTGTTAGGGAAGAGGAAGCAAGCAGGGAGCAAGTTGAAGTCTCGAGCGTTGCAGAAAGGAGGAGCAGGAGGAGGAAGCGGAGAGGGGGGAGCAGGAGGAGGTGAAGGGGGCAAGGCAGGATCAGACTGGTACAACCTAGACGTGTACGACTTCCTGATGGGGGAGAAACAACATTCTTCACGAGATATAGACGTTCGAGGGAAAGGAAGAGGCAGACAAGCAGGAGCAGGAGGTGGGAGAGCAGCAGAAGCAGCAGGGGAGGACATTTCGCATGATCCTCCTCCTGCTGTCTCCCACACGTCTAGGAGGAAGCTGCTGAGCATCAGTTCGACAAGGAGCAGCCGACACTCGCGGCAGTTCACGTCAGGCTCTGCCCTCCTCCTCCCCGACCGCCTTGCAAGGACCTCCTCCTCTCACTCCAGCCTGGAGCAGCTCCGGACTGTGATGAAGCACCTGTTGCAGCGCCTTAAGGTGCAGAGGAGAGAGATCATGAGGCCTGAAAGTACATCCGTCGACGTCCGGAGGAGGGGGGAGCAGCAGCTGCTGCTGCAGCAGGAGGAGGCAGGAGGGGCTCGGAGCAAGAAACCTGCACGCGTGCAAGACCTCTTCAACTTCGAGGACATCGAAAGGATCATCGACACCTCATCTCCTTACACGGAGAGCGTCTGGAGGCCGTTGACCGTGTCGTGCCATGACAGCGTCAAGGGCCTCAAGAATGGGACGGTCAGTAGCAGCTCGACCAGCCCGTTCGTCTGCGCGTAGTCCTGACTGTCTTGCAGGTCTCCATCACTCGGCGGGATGAGCTGGTGAAGCAACTGGAGGAGGAAGCTGAACGAGTGGAGCAGGTTGAGGAGATGAAAAGACAACTATCACCATCATCATCTCCATCATCATCATAGTCATTGTCATCATTATCACCATCACCATCACCATCACCATCACTATCACCGTCCCATTCACATTCTCACTTTCACGGACTGCACATTCTCGCATTCACATACCCAAGTCTTGACGTCCGCGTATACACAACTTCACATTCACAGTCACAACATAGAATGATAAGATATCGGCAGAGTGCGCACAGCACGAGGAACCGACACAATCTGAGCCCAAATGCCGCTGAAGCATTGTCACAATCCAAAGACGATCACAAGAATATGTCTCAATCCCATCCGCACATGTCACAACAACTGCACTTCGTTGACAACATCGCACAACCACTCCTTTCATCTCGCCTTCTCCTTCTGACTTGAGAAATGCACAGCGCGTGGAAATCTTCGTGAACATGACAAAGAAGGAGCTGGAGGCCATGAGAGAGATCGTTGACGTCGAGTTGAAGGTTTGACACCTCGAGCCTCTCCGCGCACGTTTCTCACCCTCCCCTTCCCCGCAGCAACTGAAGGTCAAGATCGACAAATTGAACGCTATCACCGAAGCAGGATACAACACTGCAGACAAGGCCCTTGCAGGTCGACCACTCCTTGCTCCTGCCTTCAAGCTTCTCCTTCGTTTCTCTGTCCCTCCTCCTCCTCCTCCATCCTCCTTCCGCCTTCACTATCATATGTCCCTTACATGCTCTCCTCCGCTCCTTCATCTACCTTGTCCTTGGTTGTCTCTCTCCTATTTTCCCTGCTCCGTTTCTGCTCCGTCTTTCCCTCCTCCCTACCTCTCTCCGTCCCTTACTCTCTTCCACCTGCTTCTCCCCTCCCTCCAGCCTTGTGCTCATGACGGTGGCCATGGTCAGATGCGACATCCGCTGATCCGGACAAGTACAAGTCTCCAGTCGACAACAACGCCAACATTCAATCTATCGATGTTGAACTCGCTCGCTGTCTGCATCATCGTTGCTGACTGTCTTCCACAGGACATCCAGAGAATGGTGTTCAACGAATGAGAGAAGAGAGAGGGAGAGAGTTCGCTCTTGTCATCAAGGCTTCTTCTCCATAATGGTTCATGTCATAGGTATGTCAAAATGTCGTGTAATGTAAATGTTGCAAAGTCACAACACCCCCCCCCTCTTCAATCAACACAAGACGACAGCCATTGTACGATCTCAGCGTCTACATCGACGCCTGTCCCATCAGGCTGCTCCCCCCCCGACTCGCCGACCCCTCCTCTCGAGTTGAAGACAAGAGACTTGTCGTCAACTGCCCTATCTGTCCTCGAAATATCGATCAAAACCCTGTGTTCCATGATTACTGCCTTCGTCATCACCAACACAAATTCGTTCGCTCTCAGACCCCTCCACCTCTTCACTTCCTCCACCTCCACCACACCCACATCACCACATCGCCATCATCCCCTCTTTCATACATGTACAGGAGACAATCGCACACGTACGCAGGCTCACATTTTCTCTTGCATGTTGTCGACCCCCTCAGGGATCTCGAGGAATTCCACATGCAGTCCCCTCCTCTCCAGGTCCTCCACAAACTTGTTCACACTCGAAGCTTCATAGTCCTTCCCCCGCACCTGCAGCATGAACATCGCCTTTGCAGCACTCATCCCCATGCCTTCCTCCTGCTTCCCCTGACCTCTCCCAAGAACCTCTGCCACCATCCGCGACAGGAAGAAGTAGGACGTGGAGTGCGTGGTATCCCCGTATACCACGTCCGAGCCCACAATCACGTCCACCCCGCCCATCCAGGACGGAAGGTCGTCTCTCCACTCGAGGTGCTTCACATCGATCTTGGAGGAGAGACCGTTCTGCACGACGTTCTTCCTCAGGTTCTTCAGCGCGTCCCTGCTGCCGTCGGTGGCTGTAACCGACCCGACACCTCCCACTCCCATAGCGATTCCCATGGACAAAACTCCCGTCCCCGCCCCAACCTCGACGACCTTGGCGTTGTTGGGGAGAGAGGTCGGGTGACTGATGAGATAATCTGCGAAGATTCGGCTCGCAGGCCAAACATGCTCCTCCTCCTTCCACTTCTCCCATACGTGAAGGACGTCCTTCCCTACAGGTACTTCAACAAGATGCTGTCCTCCCCTCCGATTTCCTGAGAAATCCTACGAGTCAGTCATCAAGAACCATCAGTAAGGCACGAGCTAGAATCATGATGTCTGATACGTATGATTCGCTCCCACCATCACCAAACCCTCGTGCGCACGCTCTCTCCACTCATACCATGAGCACCCCGAGCGTCCTCAATGCAAGGCGCCAACCACACAGATCGCATGCTCGTTGATGAATGCATTCTTGTCTCTCCTCCTCTCCTCCTCCTCTCCTCCTTGTCCCTGGCCCTCCCTCCACTCACCTTGACCTGCCATGGGGAGTCGCAAGTCAACCCCCAGTTTCTGTGAACCCTACCCCCACCTCAAATATTTTGTGTACCATACTACCCTGCTTTTTTACTTCAAAACAGCACCTTGTGTACTACCCCACCCTATCATGAAAGGACCCCTGCATTCCTGCTTCCCTGCCCCATATCTTCCCCGAACTGTTCCTGTTCCCTTCAGACCTACGCCACCGCGCTCCCTCCCTCCCTCCCTCCCTCCCTCCCTTGCTGACTGTATCCCGAGCTTCCTCCATGCCCTGACGCTTGATCCCAACTGACCATCCAAGAGCTCTCCCTCAGCACGAGCTTGCTCGCAGTTCACATGGCATCGAATCATGCTCCCAGGGTGCGCCGATTGAGAGCGTGATGCATGGTGTTGACAGATCTGCAGGAAACAAACTTCAGAGAGCCACTGGTGCTAGATAACAGGAATGTCGACATGGAACAGATGGAGGTCATCCGTCCGAAGAGACCGATCAAGTTCCTGAGGGAGATTGTGTGGGAGACGATCTTTGTGAAGGAGGACGAGGAGCTCTACATGTAAGTCTCCCACCTCCTCTAGCGCCTCATGCCACGTTTCTTCTGACCTCCTAGACTCTGACTGTCCTTGGCAGACGACCGTACCTGAGGAGGCTGGGGCAGATCCTCGAGGGCTTCCTGCTGCTCTGCATCATGTCATGCCTGATGATATCCATCGTTGACTCCTTCAACAACCTGGAGGCCAGGAACTCTTGCCATGCAGGAGAGCTCGTGACGCTGCTTCCGCAGGTCACGCACCCCGAGAGCCATTGCTGGAGAGATTGCTGCAAGCACCGGGGAAAATGCAGCAAGGAGATCTGCAAAGCTCATGAGAACGTATCGGGCGGTGAAGACTCTGTTTCTCTTCCGTTGACCAGCTCCGTAGGACACTGCGGTGGACGACGTCTGCCAGTTCGCACTGAGCTGGGGAGTGTTCAGGGACAGGACCTTGGTGGTACTTCTTGTGATCTTCACGACCGAGTACGTCCTGCGTGTATGGAGTTGTGTAGAGGACGTGCGGGTAAGCCGTTGATCCTCCTCGTGTACTGCTGGGCTGAAGGTGGTGATGCAGTTCAGGAGCCCGGTGTTTGGGAGGGTGAAGTGGATGCGGCAGCCGATGTCTCTGATAGACTTGTTCTCCCTCATACCTTTCTACATCGATATCCTCGTCTCTGAGCACGACACGCACGGTTCTCGATCCCTCCCTGCTGAGCTGAACCGCTCTCGCCGAGCCTTCCTCACGTCTTGCGCAGGCTCCTCCTACGTCTTTCGAACGATACGTCTCCTCCGAATCATCACCGTCTTCCGGTGGAAGCGGCCCTTGAAAGCCATGCACATCCTGATCGAGGTTGACTGCGTCTTTCCTGCACGAAAAGCTGACAACTTCTCCCCTCACGCGCCGTCCAGGTGGCGAGCAAGAAGCAAGAGGAGCTAATGGTGACTTTCTTCGGGTCCATGATTCTCATCCTCCTCATCGGAAGTTTTATGTGCGCTCTCTTGCCTCACCGAAGGCTCTCCATCCAAGAATGATGGTGCTGCAGGTACGTGCTGGAAGGAGACGCCAACCCTGAGATGTTTCCAAACATCCCCAACGCACTCTGGTGGTAAGCTAGCGACGGGCTAGTTCGTTTGTAGTAGGTGAGGGTTATGCTCAGGTGTATCTCCTGCCTCTCTACCGTCGGCTACGGTGACGTCGTTCCGATCACTTGGATGGGGAAGGTGCCAGTGCAGAAAAGCCTTCTTCTCCCTGTTCTCACTGCAGTAAGTAGATGCTGGGCTCGTTAGCGTCCGTGCTCGGAGTTGGCTTGTTTGCGATGCCTGCCGGTCAGTTGATCATTTCCTCTCCCGATGATTTCGCGTGATGCCAAGGTGGGCAGGTATCCTCGGGTCGGGGTTCTTGGAGGTGTATGCAGAGAGGAAGTCAAGGCACTCCCGGTCTAAGTGGGGCCCACGAGAATCCCAGCAGGTGTGTGGGGAGCTCGAGCGTGAGACGACAGTTGAGAGTGGAGCTGAGCAGACTGCCATGGAAGCTGATGCGAATCAAAATGTCGACAAGGATCTGGGCGTGCAGAATGACAGCAGCTTGCACGCCGCCAGCGAGATCACAAGTGAGATGGATGACTACCCGAGTATGGCGAACTTCACCAACCTGGAGAAGAGAATGTAAGGGAGGAGGCTCTCAGCTGGTTGCGAGCATCATGCTGAGCTGACTTTGCCGCCCAGGACCTCCATGGAGAACGAGCTGAAAGATATGCGGGCAATGATCTCATCGCTGCTCCACCTGCTGCAGCCCATCGCCGAGAAGTCACTCAGGTCTCAGCCAACTCAATAAATAACCATGAACATGACTTGCCTCATCTCTGTATGGGGCGAAACAAAACCATCGGCCCTTCAAGTTTAGGAAGCTCGCGGGGGCCCCTGGGTCGGAGTCCACGTCAGCGGCCAGTCACGATCTGCAGCAACGGTGTGACCGTGTGTCTCCCGGGCCGAGCCTCCGACCACTGACTGAGGCTTGACTCGATGTTCTGGCACCCACGGAGGCCGCTGACCGGCTAGTTGCTTGCGGGCCTCGCCTATGGGCTCGCAACTGACTCAGTGAGTTGGCCCCCCCTGTGACTCAGTGAAACGGGGTTACGAATCTGAGGCGAGCTCTTCGGGTGAAATGTGATTGACAAGTGAAACCCAGTGGGGTGGGGTTATGTACCCTACCATACTTTTAAGCCCGATGGTTCCAGAAGGTAGACGGTGATAGTTCTTGCATTGCGCGCCAAGAAATATTGGGGTAGGGGAATGACGCTTGGCATGGACGGAGAAGGAAGATGAGGAGAGAGTTGAGAGGAGAGCGGTGCAGAGCGGAGGAGAGGGAAGGAGCTAGCAGGAAAGAAGACAGGTTGAGTGAACATCGCTGCCATGGAGTGACACAGCGATGAATCGGATTGAAGACATGGTTGTCGGGCTGAGCAGTAAGTAGGAAGTAGAAGCATAGGAGCAGTATGACTCACGATCGATACATCCAAAGCCTGAAAACTCTCCTCTTCATCCTCCTTGAAGGTACTTTATGCCTGTGATGCTCGCTTGAGCTGACATGGCTCCAGTCTTCCTTGCATCGACGGATGCCCTAGACATTGACTTCTCCCAGTCCCGACAGATTCAGACAGCTTCTGTTCGTATCTCAGGACCTCTCCTCTTCACCCTGGATTGGACGCAACCAGAGCGAGTCGACGAGCTTGACTAGTGAGCTTGCTCGAGCGCTGCTGACATGATCTGATCTTGCCCTTGACTTTATCGTGCAGTTACTTGATCACGCTCGAGTTTGTTGACAGTTTCCAAGACGCAGTCCAGTACAAGTACCATGTCCGTAACAACTTGACGAGTGTGCGGATCGATGGATCAGAGTTTGTCCCCATCTCCAGCAGTCAACCTCTCAACGCGTTCCGCGAAGATGTGAACTACACCTTCGCCATCAACGGAGTGTACTCTGGTGAGATTTGGGGCGACACGACCTTCTTCGTCCCGAACCCGATCCAAGCGCTGAACACTCCTCATGCGCCGGAAAACGTCAGCCTGACCTGGAGCATACCGTTCCACCTCGTTGTCCACTACGTGCTCCCTCCTGACTCCGAGCTCTACAACGTCCCGGAGGTCATCTACGACATCGAGTGGTATGCCATGAAGACGGTAGGGAACGAGACTTCAGGGAACGAGACGGCAGGGATCAAGTCGGCGCCAGTCCTGGTTCTCAACGAGAGCTTCGTGGACGATGGGAGCGGGCAGAAGAGCTACGCGTTTCCTGACCTCAAAGGAACGCTGATGTTTGTGCGCTTGCGGGTAGCCAAGAACGTGACGCTGGTATCCCCGGGCCTTTGGAGTCCACTCAGCAACGGCCTGCGAGTCATCGACGTTCCCTCCCCCGTGCTCTTCGACTTCGCCAGCGGGAGGACGGGAGGGTCGGCGTACCTGGCCGTGAAAGCTCACGTGACTTGCCTCACGTGACTGGGTCCGCGTCCTGAGGTGCTGGGCAGGTTCCGAGCGACACTGGGGATGACTTGAGTACCAACATCCCGATCCTAGAGGTCTGCCAGCTCCTCCCCCTCCTTTTCGGCTTCTAGACGCTGACCCTTGCTGTCAGTATGAGGTCAACGTCAGCCTCTACGACAACTTCTCCGAGGCGCTCCCCACGTCATACGACGCTGGAGCGCTGCTGTGGACCGCGGCTGACCTGGAGGAAGGGACGATGTACTACGTGCGGGCAAGGTACGAGCATGCTCGCGCCCCTCCCCACAGGATCTGATCCATTCTCCCCCAAGAGCACGGAACCCCGTCGGCTTCGGGAACTTTTCCTCCGCCTCCTACCGCCTGCTCGTCCCTCCCTCGGCGCCGGGGCTGACGATGCAGTATCGAGTTCCTTTGACAGTGAATTTCTCTTGGCAGGTACTGTGCGATGGAAGGGGAGGAGACTGAACTGACGTCTTCCTCCTCTCAGGCTCCCCTTGACTTGGGCTACGGACCAGGAGTCGAGCTCTCTGACTTAGTTGCTCAGAGCTTCTTCTATCAGATCTACTACTCCACCACCCTGCCCCTCGCATTGAGCTCGGTTTGCCTCTCATGTCCTTGTGCACTTGCCTGCCCCTCCCTCCTCCCTCCTCGTCCCTCCTCCATTTCCATCCTCCTCGTCCCTGCTCCATTTCCATCCTCCTCGTCCCTGCTCCATTTCCATCCTCCTCGTCCCTCCTCCATTTCCATCCTCTTCTGCTCCTTTGCTCCTTCTTCTCCAGTTCTTCTCTCTGCCCGCCTGCTCATCGACCCAACAGGGCGTTGGTCTCCTCAACCTGTCCGGGGGCTTGCAGAACAACACCTTCTACGTCCAAGACGCGAGGAAGGGAGACATTGTTCACTTTGCTGTGCGGGGAAAGGTAGCAGGCACGTGCTCGCTCGTCGCTGCTGACACTGGGGTGCGGCAGAATCTTGCTGAGCAATATGGCACATGGTCCACTGAGCTCAACGTGACGGTCATCGACCTCCCAGGGGTAGCAATCTCCCTCCTCCTTTTCGTTGTCACTTTCCTTCCTCCTTCCTCACCTCTCCTGTCTCCTCCCTTCCTTCGTCCCTCCTCCTGCCTCATTCCTGCTCCCTTTCCTGTCATATCTTCCCCTCCCCCCTCCCCCCTCCCTCCTCCCTTCTCCCTCCTCCCAAGTCTCTCCGTCACTGAGCGCGTCCCCCAGGTCCCTTCAACTCCGTCGTTGGTGCTTGAAGGAGACAGAGCAGTTCGAGTGATTTGGACGCAGCCGACCGACACTGGAGCTGGATTCACAAACAACGAGAATTTCGTTATAAGGTCAGTTTCTTGCATTCTCATCCCCCTCATCCTCCTTCTCTCTCTCCCTACCTCCTCCCGCCTCTTCCCCTCTCTCCCTGCCCATCCACTCCCTCTCCCTCCGATGAAGGCTGCCACTGACGACATCTTGCTCCAGATACGAACTTCAGTTCTCTAACGCCAGCTGGCCCTCGGCTGTTGCCTACACGACGAATACTCTGCTGGACGGCCTGGAGGCAGGGGTAGCCCTTCGAGTCCAAGTCCGAGCTGTCAACCCAGTGGGAGCTGGGAACTTCTCCTCCCTCTCTGACCCCATCACGCCGCTGCGCCTGCCCAGCTCCCCGTTCATCCGCAACGTCACCGTCCTCAGCGACGCAGGCTCCTCCCTGGTCGTGGCTGTAAACTTCTCAGCACCTGCAGATGATGGGCTCGACGGGGTGGAGGTCAGCCTGAGCTACTTCATCCTCGCAACGTCGGAAGAAGGAGGATGCGACAACGTGACAGGGGAGGCAGCACAGGGAGCAACGGGCTTCATCCTGCCTGCTGTGACCAAGGGCTGCAACTATACCTTCAGAGTAAGAGCGAGGAACGCCGCGGGCTACGGGAGCTACAGCAGCCCCGTCACTAGGCTCCTCGTCGGCCTCCCTTCCGCTCCTCGGGTACAGCAGGTGAGCTTGCTCGGAGAGCTGCTGGAGAACAAGTTCTCTTGGGCCCTGACAGCCTCGTGGACGCTGCCGGAGGATACGGGAGGGGGAGGGCCCGACGTAGCCTTCATCAAGGACTATCTTGTGAAGGTCTCTCAGGACCCCTCCTTCTCCCAGCTGATAGCGCAGGAGGAGGTCAGCAACACCACCCTCCACCTCACCTTCGACACCAGCCAGCTGCAGACCAGGCTCCCCCTCCTCCTCCGCATCTCCGCCAGGAACCTCCTCGGCCTCGGATTGCCGGCTGTCAACTCCACCGACATAGTCCGAGTGCTGTCGGTCCAGAACGTCTCCCTCACGTTCTTCGAGCCTTCGGTTCAGGACATCCAGGAGGCAACAGCTGGGTCCCTCGTGGGCTGCGTGGTTGAGTTCTCCCTCCCATCCAACGTGAACCAGTTTGACACCCTAGTTGTCAAGTTCGTCGACTTTGACCTATCTCGAGTCAGCCCCGTCAACGACACCCTCAAGGTGCTGGAGGGAGGCATCATCTCCAGCTACTCTGGCCCCTTTGCGCTCAGCTGGGGCTCCCTCCCAGCTGATCAGGTGCAGCTCAACCTGTCGGCCCCGGTCAGCGTTACTGCCGGGTCTCTCTTCAGCTTCAGCCTGTCAAACTTGACGTGCCGCCACTGGTCGGGCCGGACCTCGTTCGAGCTCCGCGTCCTCTCCTCCTCCGGCCTTGTTGCGGAGGTTTTCGACGTCCCTGGCCTCCTCCTCCTACCCGGCAGCCTCTCCGCCAACGTCAGCATCCTCGACCAGCGCGTGCAGGCTTCTGCTGTCGTCCAGCTGATGCCCTCCTTGGAGAACCTGATCCCAGCTAGTGCCATACTGAACCTCACAGTCAGCTCTCAGTTCGTCCTCGAGGACTACCTCACCGTGCAGACGAGCGACTTGCTCGGCGACTTCACGCTGCAGGCGGAGGGGAGGAGCATCGTCATCACCCGGCAGGGGCCGGAAGTGAGCTACGGTCAGCTGCTCTCCTTCTCCCTTCTGGGCCTCAAGAGCGTCGCCAACATGACCGTGCTCGAGCCCTTCGCTCTGCAGACGCGCAGAGTGGAGGGAGAGGTCATCGACCAGATCAGCCCGCTCCTCCCTTCCTACAGCTTCCGCCCTGCCTCTGCTGGGAACCTCTCCTGCCCTGCTGGGACTTACCTGGAGCGCCTCGGCTGCACCAACTGCCCGGGCAACTCCAGCTCCCCAACCGGCAGCACCTCCATCCTCAACTGCACCTGCATCCCGGGCTTCACCGGCATCATCACCTCCCTCACCTCCTCCTGCTCCCCATGCCCTCCTGGCACTAGCAAGCAGCTCCCTGGCAACGGGACCTGCCAGCCCTGCGGGCCTGAGACGTACTCCCCGAGGGAGGGACAGGCTGCCTGCCCGCCCAACGACGACCTGAGGGCCTGCGACAACTTGGCGTGCAAGTTCCAGAAGGTTTCAAAGGATGCAGTGCTGTGGAACCCTCTAGCATGGCTCTCCTTCGGCGGACCGGCGCCCGGCAAGCTGATTCCGGACTCCGAGCTCTACTACTCCCTCCCGGGCCAGAACAGGATACTCAAGTTCGACCGCCAGTCAGGTGCCATCCTCCTAGATGCCGGCTGCCAGAGCGGCCGCCTGCCCTCCGACGTCGCCGTCCCTGCCGCGTCTGCATGTTTCAACATGCCCACTGCCATGCTGAAAGTCGGCAACTCACTGATCATCGCTGACACGATGAACTTTGCACTACGTCAGCTCGACCTGTCCTCCTCGACCGTCTCCACACTTCCAGTTGGGACGCCAGGTGGACCCACTTTCCTCCCTAACCCCGTATCCCTTCCCCTGTGCTTGCTGTCCTCCTCTCCTCTCTACTGTCCCTCCTGACCTCTCCTCCCTCTCCTCCCCCTCAATTTGCCACCCAGAATTTTCTAAGAGGTTCATCGTGCGTGACCTTCTCTGCCCTTGTCCCCCTCCCTTGCCTCTCCTCCTCTCTCCTCCTCTCTCCTCCTCTCTCCTCCTCTCTCCTCCTCTCTCTTCCTCTCTCCTCTCTCAACCTCCTGTCTTTGCCTTTGACTGCCTCCCAGGGTTTGCAGGGACAGCCGATGGCAATCGGAGCACAGCACAACTCGAGTTGCCCATCGGTCTGGCTGCGAGTTCAAGCACAGGGAGCTCGAGCACTCTCTACCTGCTCGACAACAATCGAGGTAGAGCGAGCAAGACGAGCAGGTCGAGGTCAAGGACGGCGAGGAGAGAATGTGAAAGGGGAAGCAGAGTACAAGACGAGGAAACAAGGAGATGGGGGAGGGAAAGGGGATGGAGCAGAGAGAATCAACGGATCTCTCTGCAAGTGACCTCACTACTTCCTGACAGTTCGCATGGTCAACGTCATCACTGGGGAGGTTCAAACACTTGCAGGATCAGGAGCCAACGGCTTCGTAGACGGTGAGGCCGAGAGGTTTCCTGTCGCCTCCTCTCACTTGAGCCCTTGCAGGCGTCGGGACCTCCGCTGAGTTCCACAGTCCTCGGGACATAGTCCTCGATGGGGTGAGCCAAGTGACTGAGGGCTAGGAGGCGCTGAAGGGCTAGCAGGACAAGCTCTACATTGCAGATAGTGGAAGCCACCGCATCCGTACTCTGAGCATCTCCACCAGGGACGTCTCGACGCTTGCCGGTAGATACCGCCTCCTTCTCCTCCTCCTCCTCCTCCTCCTCCTCCTCCTCCTCCTCCTCCTCCTCCTCCTCCTCCTCCTCCTCCTCCTCCCCCACCTCGCATTCGTTTTCTCGTCTCCTAATTCCACTCCATCCCTTGTTCCTCTCCTCTTCCTCCTCTTCACCTCTGACGCCCAGCAGGATACGCGTGGAAGCAGGGAACGCAAGACGGCAAGGGGACCTTCGCTCGCTTCCTCTCTCCCTTCAGCCTCGCCCTCTCCTCCGCTGTAAACTCCTTGGCCCTCTCTGCTCCAGAGGTGCTGACGTCACCACCCACCGCAGACCAACGAGCTCTTCGTTGCCGACTATGACGCCATGAACATCCGGGTGGTGAACTTAGAGACTCAGATTGTGACTACCCTCCTGTCCACTCCGTACCACGTCAATTCGATCGCTCTTGTAAGCCAGTCCTCCCCTCCCATCTCCTCCCCTCCCATCTCCTCCCTCCCTCCCTTCCCTCCCATCTCCTCCCTCCCTCCCTCCCTCCCTTCCTCCCTCCCTCCTCCCTCTGCCCCTCCTCCCCTTCATTCATCTTCTTGACGGCGTTCGCAGACAGACAGTTCTACAAGCGTCAACATGATCTACATCGCCAACAGAGCGCGAGTCGACAGGTGACCGGCGCGGTTCTGTTCCTAGTCGCCAGCTCTCCCCTTCAGCTCCTCCTGACCCCCCTCCTCCTGATCTTCCTGACGATTTCCTTTGCTAGACTTCTCTTCCTCTGTGCGCCCGGCTACTACAGGGAGGGGAACACAAAGTCGGGTATCGCTAGAGGAAGAGGAGCGACTCACAGGGCCGCAGGTGCTACGTCTGCGCGCCGAGCTGCCAGGATGGACAGACCTTCATTCCCCTCTGCGACGGCATCGACGACAACATCTGCGAGTGATGGAGTGACTTGTACATAGCAAACTTATACTCGACCTTGACATCATGAAACGTCATCAAGTGTCAACTTCATTGCCCCATATTCATCCAGGATTTTGACCGTTTGAAGCCGGCCGGATCGGATACTACCAGACTCGGCAGTGATTCCTCTTGCTCGGCAGCAGCCTCTGAGCCGGAACCGGCGCCCCTTCCCTCTTCCTTCAGGATTGCCGGCAGCGTCGACGTCATCCCTGTAGTAGGGGTCCGACCCTCCTTCGTCAAGTCGAGCTCAGTCAGGACCTTCCATGGATGTGCATCATCACTGGCATGATCCCGGATGGGAGACAGAGTTCTGTGCGACCTCAAGTGATACCCGTCCCAAGCCACCGATTGTCGCCATTCCAACTGAAGCAGAAGAAGGAAGAAAGCGCTGGTTGACATGTTCTTCTCTCTCCTCCTCTCTACCAAATCAAGTAGGTTCACAGGATTCTGATAATGCTCGATAGGTCGAGCCGATCTATCAGGTCTGAAGTGATCAGGACCGCCTCATGGAAGTTGTAACGAGCATCCTCGTGTATGTTCAAACTGCTCGAGCTTGGCAGCATTGTACTTCAACCTACATGATGCGAGAGAAGCAGAAGTGTATGTACATGCACGGTAGACGATCAACCCTGTGCTAGCTCAACCATGTTGCTCCCCCCAGCATGCCTTGCATCGCGATCGGACTCGCCAGTGCTCGCATATATCCTCCCTCCCCCGCATGCCTTGCATTTCGATCGCTACCTCCCGTGCTCGCATACAACCCTTGTTCTTTTTCTCTGTCCTGTTGTATCTTCTCGCTGTTCCTCTCCTCTCCTGTCCTCCCCTTCCTCTGAGCCCTCCATCTTCCTCCTCCTTCCCGCTATCTCGCTGCATCTCAATCTCGCTGGACATGTCCGGTACCATTCATTCCCTGATTCATCCCCCTCATATTCAATGTGTGTGAGGGGATGTGGGGTCCTGCACGACATCCTCCAGGGATGAGGCGGATCATGCGGCAACCAAGAGCAGGGACCAGCAGCTAGGAGGAGAGGGGGAACAGGAGGAGGAGGAGGAGGGAGGAGGGAGGAGCTCTGCTGGAGGAGGAGAGCAACCCATCATGAGGAGCATCAACCTTGCCCTGAGCCTCTTCGTAGCCACCTGCGTCTGCAAGCTGCATCTGCCATCTCAGGCGAGGCATGCAGCTCCCTGTTGCCGCTATGGTCGAACGTCTGCCCTGCGCGTGCTGCGGTTGCAAGGGGGTACAGTGAGCGACGAGGACGCGGAATATCCATCCCTTGCTGCTGCGAAGGAGAGATTGATCAAGGAGATGAACGAAAAGGGAGACAGTGAAGACGCATACTCCGACGAGGAGATCCTTCCAGACAGGAGCGCTATCTCCGACTGGAGTTTCACGCATGGGAGCGGGGAGGGCCCCTGGGAGGAGAGAGAGTTTGTGAGTCTACACAATGTCAAGACCGGGGCGACGATCGAGTTGTTGAGGGACGCAGGGCACATGTCGTTCTCGTTTCAGTGCAGCAAGAAGGGGTAAGCTTCTTTCTTGTGTGAGGCAAGAGCTGAAGTCGAAGAACAGAGAAGTTCGTTCATACCTGGGCAACGACGCTGGTTTTGTGTTCACACCGTCCCTGAGTGCAAGGAACCTCGTGGTTGATGGCAAGGTGAAGAGAGTCCCGATACTGGATGTGCAGGGCTTCGAGGAGGACGGACGGATGACGTTCGGGTCGTGGATCTTCGAGCTGGAAGCGGATGATACGGAGAAAAGGTGGAGGAACATCGTGGTGCGGAACACAGGTGAGCATGCGTGCGTGGAGGGTCATGTTGCCTGATGAGGGTTGAAGGGGGCTCCCCCGAGGACGAGATGTTCCTACGGCCCGAAGGCTTCGTCTTCACTTCCGCCAGGTCGCTGAAAGCGATGGTGGTGGAGTACTCTAGGATAGAGTGGGTGTCTTTGGGGACTATGGCAGAGTACCTCCTCCAAGATGACCTGATGTTTGACCGCCAAGTTGAGAGCGAGGAGGAGGAGGAGGGGGCAGGGGAAGAGGAGAGAAACGAGATTGCAGACTTGCTCCAAGAAGGAAGGTCGGGGCTGAGAGGATACGACGGGGAGCTGGAGCCTCTGCACGAGGTTGTGGAGAGAGAGAACGAGAAGATGCAGGCAGAGGTGAACCCTTCACCTCCACCCGCTCCTACCTGACTAGCGCGTCCAGCCCGACAACCTGAAACCGTCTGGGAATAAGCTGCTGGAAGAAGCGTTCCCGTGGATCAAGGAGGGGATGGAGGAGGAAAAGGAGGAAAATCCTGAGATGGACTACAATAAGTTCGGCGATTATTTCTCTCAGCCTTCAGCTACCTACCTCCATCCAATCAAGGGTAGCCAGCCCCTCTACCAAACGAACTACCACGACCCGACGACGATGACTCAGTTCCGATATGAAAACGTCTCTCTGCAAGAGCTCGTGGACATGAAGCTACGCGAGAGGGAGAAGGAGAGGGAGACGTGGAAGCGCTCGACAAGCTTGCTCGTGCAGGAACCTGTTTCTCTCCTCCCCTCCCCTTGTGACATCTTGCTTGCAGGCAGGGCACGCCGAGAACGAGAAGGCTGCGACCGACATGCTTGTCAACCACTTCAATGCCACCCTTGATCAGCTGGTGTACGTGCTGGAGCTCGTCGACCACAGGCTGGTGGGAGACATTGTGGAAGGGTTCAACCTGCTGGAGCGAAGGAGGCAAGCATACTTGGAGTACGACGATGACGACATCGACCAGACGCTCCTGGGCGTCGGGAAGTTCAACGAGCTCTGTCAGAGCCTTGACCCTGATTACATGAAGAAGCTGCAGCTGAGAATCAACGCCTCCCATGAGGCTCTGCCAGCCAAGTGGTCAGAGCTGAACGAGACTGCAGTCTGGAAGAAGTCGGCGGTGGACGTGGCCCCCTACGCGTATCACTCAGGTCTGATCATCAGCAATGAGCAGCTGGTGGAATGGGAGAAGAGGCGCAGGGAGAGGGATCAGAAGCTCTCAACTTCGCTGCTCCAACAGGCTGCGGCATTCCTACGAGCAGACGAGAAGGCCAATGACGTTCTGCCGTTAAAAGATGTAGACGATAGCAAACTGATGCTGCAAGAGACTCATTATCCCAGCGAGCTCAACCTGACAGTCGTAGGCGGTAAGGACGTGCAGCAGCAGTCGAGCTTGTTCTCTCAGAAAGTCAACAACTCGATGACTAGCCTTGCGATCCAAGGACGGCTGGACACGCAGGTGAAGCTCATGCAGGCGCTGGTTGAGGAGTCGCACAAGAACAGGAGGCTCGCAGCTCGAAAGCAAAAGATCGATCTAGAACATGTGAACATGATCGAGTCGCTACGGCCTGCCAAGAATGGGACAGAGGAGGAGGAGGAGGAGGAGGAGGTCGATCTTTCTGCATTAGACAATGAGATCGAGCGACTAGAAAACGAGCTTCAATCGTTGCGCATGGACTCAGCTGAAACCAGTGACTCATTCCAGATCAAAACCAAGAAAGTTCAGCCCAAGGAAAAGATTTCTTTAGGCCACAAAGTTTCAGATGTCGATCCCTTGGTGGAGCTTAAGAAGAAGATTGACAAGACGAAAATGAAAGGAGACGACTTGAGCTTGCAGAAGATTCTTGGGAAAGAAAAGAAACAATCTGGAAGTCTGCCAAACATCAACGACCTGCTCAAAGGGATGAAATCCAAGCCTTCGAACACTTCTGGGCATATTTGGACTCCTGACGTCATCCAAAAGTTGTTTGCAAATGCCACTAATGCTACTAGCGACGCTGAAATCGGTAACTTCGCACCAGTCGTTCCTTACTTGCTTGTGTCCGTTGTTCTTGATGCTTGCCGAATATGTTTTTTATTCTGGCTGTTGGTTCTTTCCGTGTTTTTTAAGTTTCCTACTCTTAAGTTTCCTCCATATATGACCATGATGCATCTAGACGCCAAAATTGCTTTGGACCAAGCATTGAAGAATGCGATGGGAATGCTTGAATCGATTTCAAGTCGACCCACCTCCGTCATTTCAAATAATTCCAGTATGTTTCATCAGCCTGTTAACATTTTTTTGATCACTTGACCAGTCAAACCCGAATGGCTACAGCCTGCCGATCTCACTGGTCTGCAAGACAGTGACAATGAAACCGTTGGGGAGGGGGGAGACGAGGAGCAAGAATGGGACGGGGACTTGCTATGGACGATGGGCAAGCAAGAAGATCCAGACGTGAACGACGAGTTCCCTCCCCCTCATTTTCAACATGGCGGTACTGCTGGCGGGACTGCAGCAGGTCTTGACAGGACGGACGAGCCGATGGATGCGCATGGGGACGAGATTGTGAAAATGCCCAAGGGTTCAGGCTCAGCAGAAGACGACTGGGTAAGCTCCATGACTGCGCAGGAGGTCTGGGACATCGTTCAGGGAAGAGGACAAGGAGGAGATGGGTACACTGTCCTTCGGAACCGGATCTACGGCACAGTCATCGAGTTGTACCATGATAGCGATGATGGTGGGTCAGGTACAAGTCATTCCCTGCCCCTGATTCGTGCTGTCAGGGTTTTTCCGCTTCCTTCCAGGCGCTGCTATGCCCCGTGATCGGACCGAGAAGGGGGAGCCGATGTGGAGGGTGAAGTGCCAGGACAAGGGAGGACAGACACTGACTATCTCAACAGGGGGAGTTTACAAGAACCATCTTCACCTGTGCGAGGTCAGCTGCACTCTGCAGCCTGTCCAACTTGTCAAGCTTGCGCAGGTGGGGAGACTTCTGGCCCCGCGTCTGCTTCATGGCCCACATGCTGGTTCGTTTGATCATAGAGATCAAGGTGAGAAGAGACCCCCGACCAGCAGCCGCCCAGCTGGAACTTTGACCTCCTCCCATTCTAATCATCTGTCAGGATCGATCCAAGGTTCGCTACCCCTACGACAAGAGCACAGCAGCCGGGCTCTGGACAATCAGTGGGTCCCCCACTCGCACTAGCGGGAGAGCATGACGACTGTCCCCGCAGGTCCTCAAGGTGCCGTCATGAAGGTCTCGTGGTCGTTGGACGCCCATCGGTCGATCCCTCACAAGGCGCGAGGGCTGCTGGTGAGGTGCGGGTGGAGGTACTGGTGGAGCTGACGTGACGCAGTTCCTCACCCCCGACGGGTTCATCTTCTTCGGCGAGAGAAGCATAGTGCATGTCTGCCTTGCCCTCCCGCCTCCTCTTCCCACCCCGCTGACTTCACCGCAGGTGTGTCGTGGTGAGGAGCCCAGGAGGATGCCAAGATACGCGTTACAGACCCCCTTCGAGCTGACAGCAGCAGGGCAGAAGTACTTCGAGCATGAGCTGGAGGTGTTTTATCTCCTTCCATCAGATCTTTCAAACAGTGACGTCCATGGCAGAGTCGTCTGGATTGGTATCTCAACGACGACGAGGCTGAGCAGCTCACGATCTGCTGTAAAGAGGTGAAATTTCGTGCTGGGAGCTGCTGGACTTACAGCCCGTCGACAGGGAGGAGGCAAAGAGCTTGTGAGGCTGAAGAGGAGACCCGAGTCGATCCGACCAGTCAGACGATTCAATTCCCACATCGACGCGTACGAGCAAACTCCCATCAACATTTCCCACCTCTAGGATACTTGGAGCATGTTTTTCTACCTAGTCCCTTGGAGCAGACATCACTGGTCAATAATCAGCCCCATGCGCTAGTAAATCTTCTCCTCTCTGCTCTCCCTCCACTCCCTCCACTCCTCCACTACCTCCACTCCCTCCCTCCCTCCCTCACTCACTCACTCACTCACTCACTCACTCACTCCCTCCCTCACTCACTCACTCAATCACTCACTCACTCCCTCCACTCCCTCACTCACTCACTCACTCACTCACTCACTCACTCACTCACTCACTCACTCACTCACTCACTCACTCACTCACTCACTCACTCACTCACTCACTCACTCACTCACTCACTCACTCACTCACTCACTCACTCACTCACTCACTCACTCACTCACTCACTCACTCACTCACTCACTCACTCACTCACTCACTCACTCACTCACTCACTCACTCACTCACTCACTAGCTCACTGTCCTCCGCTTGTTCGCAGCCAAGTCTCTCGTCATAGAGTTTCACATTTTTCTTGGGTGTTTCTTTTTCAAATTCACCCGGCACGACTTATTACCCTGGGGTGGTGTCACTGTGGGGTGGGTGATATCCATCAGGGGTGTCTCGGATACCCGTTATTTGTCTGTCAGAGACATGGGCAATAACCGGTAGTCAATAATTCTGAGGGGTGACGGAAGCATTGTTGGGGTGGGGTAGATCGTAGTTCATTGCGTCAGTAGCCGACAGGACGAAAATGGTGAGGTGGAGGGAGGGAGGGGAGAGAGAGGAGAGGGAGAGAAGCAAGAGAGGAGGCAAGGGGAGGAGGGAGAGGAGGAGGGAGGAGAGATGAAAACGTATGTGTGGAAACCACCGCATGCTCCTCGTGAGATTGAGGCGAGGTAGATGAGAAGAAGTCGACAAGCATGTAGATGTTCTCAGGACGATGAGGAAGAAGAGTAGAAGGTTATCAATCAAAATATGCTGACTAGCAACGTTGGTACCTCCATCCAATCTCATAGTAGATCCTCGGTCTACGGGCATCTTCGTCGCTCACAGGGATAGAAACCAGCATTAGACCAGAAGGGTGGAACTTTGATGATTAGCCGGGTACAGGAGTGCAGGAAAGAAGACGATCTAGATGATCGGGTCGTTAAAATGAGCTGACGAGATTGTTCTCCTCACAGCAGTCCATGGTAACAGGGCAAGGTACTCCTCCATCAGGATGGTAACGCGATGACGTGACAAGCGAGACTGTGCAGGTTATCCCATGTACCAGCAGTACCAACCTGTGAGCATCGTCGGGGGATATCAGCAATATTCCTACCCCAATATGAATGCTGGTGAGGGGGAGGGGGAGTTGGAGAGGGGGAGAAATAAAGACGGAGAAAGGGAGAGCGAGAGAGCGAGAGAGTGAGAAAATGTGGGAGGAGAGGGTGAGGGAAGTGAAGATGTGTTTCTTCAGGTTGGACCAATCAGAGTTGGCCGAGCCAACAGTATGTGCGAGTGCAGGTTCCTGCTCAAGCACAGGCCTCGCAGGTGCAGTATCAGAGAGTTACCTATACCATGAGTGAGTGGAGATGTTTGCGGGTGAAGGATCTGAATCCCTTGACAGCGAATCCTTATGCAAATCAGATGCAACAGCAACAGCAACAGCAACAGCAACAGCAGCAGCAACAGCAGCAGCAACAACAGCAGCAGCAGCAGCAGCAGCAACAGCAGCAGCAAGTGTTGTCCAACCAGCAGACAAGAAGCGTCGTTAGCAGAGGTGACATATCTGTGCCTTTTGGTCTTCTCACTCACCGCGGCTTCTTCTCAAGGGTCTTCTCAGTACAGTCGACCTGTCTATCAAAATCAGATCGACCAGGCTCGCCGGCCTGCATTGCCCAAGTACCAGCCGACGTCCGCAGGGTCTTCAGCGAGTACCATAAGGAGCGCAACACAGGCTGGAGTCTCTACGAGGAGCCCAACACAGCCTGTGGTGTCTGCGAGGAGCACGACACAGGCCGGTGAGAATTGTGAAGAGAGAGAGCTGCTGGTGTTGCGCTGACATGCTGTCAGTTCACAGCCAGATTCAACAGAAAGCTCAGAGCATACAGCAAACGATGGCAGATACAGTGCCGGTCTCTGCCGAGAACCGAGACAATTACAGCACTGGCATCAAGCTGCAGGAAGTTCGGGGAGTCGGTCTGCGGGTGTGTCTGCCTCATGTGTCAATTTGCGAATGATTCCCTGCGTCAGGTCGTCAGGCTGACAAACGGAAGCAGCGCAATGCTGTGCGGACAAATCCATGAAGGTTCTTCCAGGAGGCCCGGGGGGGGGGGGGGGGGGGGGGGGGGCGAAGATTTTCTGGCAGAGCATCAACGCCCTGCCCTGAAATAATCAGGGAGCGAAGATTCCCTTCCGCTCTTCGCCTGGCGCCTCCTCC